>NW_002987077.1:294928-324018 GCF_000006295.1 Pediculus humanus corporis | reverse complement strand
AAACTTGCCAATGCAGAGAAGGATATATGAGTAGAGATGGATACTGCAGTAGTAAGTCTAACTCATAAGTAGTTGATATAATGTGTTTTATTTTGTTATATGATTTGCAGCATAACCATTCATTCAATCAATCAATAACTCATTAAAAAAATTTATTATATAATTGCTTCTTCTGTCGAAAACAAATTTTTTTTTTTTTTTAATTTACTAATTTTTAATTTTTTTCTTTTTTTTTTTTTTTTTCTTTTTTGTCGTCATTATTATTATTATTATCATTATTATTTATTTGCAATAAAAATTTACTGCCCATACGTGCTTTTAAACTCGTCGTCATTTATTATTATTATTATTATTATTATTATTACAAGTGGAAACTTTTTTTTTTTTTGTTTAAGTTTCCATTTGCAATTTAAAAATTCGTTTAAATATATTTTTAAATTTTTATAAACAAAATAAAAAAAATAAAAAAAACCTTTTGGAAACCGAAAAAAAAATAAAAAAAACGTCATCCATTGTTTTGTTAACGATTATTATTAATATTTTGCATAAAAGCCGCGTTTGTTTTATTAAAACAATCGTATTTGTTGTTTCCACGTCTCCTTCTCGTTTTTTTTTTCTTTCTTTATTTTAATTTATTAAACGACGACGACGGTTAAAAATTTTTTTTTTTTTTTTAAATTTTACAAACTATTAACAAAATACGCAAAAAAAAAAAAACATGAAAATAAAAATAAAAACAAACAATAAAACAAACAAACAAACAAAGAAAAAAAAATTCATCGAATAAAATTATTAATTAACAAACGACGTAAATAATTCGTCAAATTATTTTTTAAAAAAATTTAAAATAAAAAACGATATATCGAATCGTTTCTCGAATCATCAAACTCAGATTTTAATAATTCATAGAGTAAATAAACAATCATCGCTTTATTTTATTTTATTTTTTTAACGTATAGTGCGATTTGAAACAAAAAAAAATAAAAAATAGAACATGAAAATTCTCGAAAACACGGTAATAATAATAATAATAATCACCGTGAATCAAACGGATTCGTTTTTTCATAGAGTAAAATTTATTTTCATAGAGTAAAAAAAAAAACAGTTGAAAACAATGTAAATTCATATTTACATAATCGGTGAATTTAACGAGTCTGGAGAGATAGAGAAAAAAAATTTATTTGTTTTCTTATTTATTTATTTTCGATTTTCCGCCCTGCCCTCTCCCCGCCCTACCCCTTCTCCTACCTCCTCATTCGCCTGAAACGTAACAACAAAAACAACCTAAAAAGAAAATAAAGAAAGAAAGAAAGAAAGAATAGAAAAAAATTTTTTTTTAAATCGTGACATTGTTTAAACGTTATAAATTATCCTGATTCTATCCCGATATCACAGAGTTTAACAAAAAAAAAAAAAAAAAAGGAAACAACAACAACAACGTCACACAGAAACAAAATGGCTACGAAAATTAATACAAGCAGGGCGGGGGGAAGTGAAGCTGAAATTTTTTTTTTTAAATTTACAGAAACTAAAATAAAAACGGGTTAGGACCCAAAAGTGTTTGGTCGTGATTTGAGATCCTCACTCAAGATATCGTCACCAGATCTTAAACGTTGCAATTATTAATTTTTTTTTTTTATTTTATCATCGTCATCATCATCATCAACATCATCATCATCATCACCACCATCACCATCATCATAATCATTATCATCATCATCATCTTCATCATCGTCGTCGTCGTGCTCGTCATCATCGTCATTATTATTTTTTTTTCCCTCGCGATGAAATTTAAAAATATAAACAAAAATTATTATTATTATTATTATTATTACTCTATCGTCCTTTCCTTTCTTTCGGATCCGTCGTGTTGTAATTACCTAAGGGATGATCGTTTGGGGGGAGGAGAAGGGGGTAAGAGAAAAAACGAAATTAACATGAGGGTACAGATGAGAATTTAAGAAGAAAAAAATTCCTTTTAGAAACAAATATTTTTGGAAAACCGATGCGTTCGCTTGAAATTTGGCAACACCGTAAAATTATTTTTTTTCTTCGCCATTATTAAAAACCGTTAAACAGAATTATTGCGGCTAATTTATAAATAATAATAAATAAATAGAAAAACGTTAGTTAACTCGTTAACTAACGTTTTTTTCTTTTTGTACCTTCTCTTAATTAATAATCGTTAATTAATTCGAATGAAAATCGAGCTCGACCTCAAAAAAAAAGCTAAGAAAAAATTCAAAATGGCGACAGCATCATACCGCTCTTTTTTTTTTTTTTTTAAACGAATTTAAAACCAATAATATATTCGACGAATTATACGTACGAGTTGTAAAAAAAATGGAATAAATTCCTGTCGTTTCGTTAAATTTCGCGTTGTGAAAGCAGACGACAACGTTTTTTTTTTTTTTTTGTTTTTGTTTACACACTTTCTAAAAACTATTATTATCATCATCATCATCAACTATTTAAATTACTTAATGAGATTTTAATTATAACTTTTTATGTTTAAAAAAACGAAATTCAATAATATCATCATCAGTCGAACAAATACAACAACAATAACAAAAAACAAAATGGCGGACATGGTCGTAACCGTGGTAATTAAACATAAACAAAAATATTAAATTTTTTATACGACGCATTTAACCGACACCGAAAATAAAACACGATTTGAATATAAAAAAAAATATATATATATATATGAAGACATTTTGATGAATTTAATTAATAATTTTCCGGCACTCCGGTTACATAAAGTGTCATAGAGTAATAAAACTAAAATTTATTTTCCCGCGTTTCGTACATTTTTTTTTTTTTTAACGAGTTTCCTTATTTTTCCTTTTTTTTTTTTTTTTTTTTTTTTAATTATTTCAAGTTTGTTTTTTTTTTTATACGCATAAAACTAACGCCCCGACGAGTAATGGCCACGGCGATCGTGGATTTTTGCAAACGAAATGATATTTTAAAAAAAACGTGGCACCAGACCCGTTACGGTTAATTGGACGACGACGATGGCGACGGTGTCGTTTAATAAATAAATTCATTATCATCATCATCATCATCGTGAAATTATTAATTTTATTTTTTTATTTTGCCACGAATTAATTATACTTTTTTTTTTTTAACGTTTTACTCCTCCACCAATTAAAAAAATTATTATTATTATTATTATAAATAATAATAATGATTTTATTATACTAATAATTCGTAAGTAATTAAATGAAAAAAAAAAAATCGGAATTTTAGAATTTTTTTTTCCTCTTTTTCTTCTGCCACGACCACACATGAACTTTTATATGCTTCATTTCCAGTTAAATCATTAACGGAAAAGGAAAAAAAATTTTTTTTTTTTTTGTCTCTCACGCGAGAATTCGTTTGTCCGACATTTTCGTTAACGTATGCACATTTAAATTGTTTGATAAGGTTTTTTTGGGGAGGAGGGTGGGGGGAGGGGAGGGCTTCCGTGCTAATAAAACCTTTCAGGTTTCACATTTTTTCCTTATTCTTATTATTATTATTATCATACTCAAATAAATTTCGTGCCTGAAGGTTTTTTTTTTTTTTTCGATACGATAGAAGAAAATGAAAAAGAAGAAGAAGATGAAGAAGAAAAAAACTAACCCTAAATCATAAGTTTTTTAAATTGGCTAGATAAAAATTTCATGTTTTTATAGCATTTTTTTTTTTTCCATCATGTTTCTCTTCCTATATTTATTAACTCTCTTATCAAAATTATCTATCTATTCATGTGTTTTTTTTTTTTTTTTTTTTTTTTTTTTTTATCCAAAAACTTTTTATGAATTATGATCGCCAAAAAAAAAAAAAAAAACCATCGCATTATAAAATCAGTTAAAAAAAATATATAAATAGGTTTTTTACGCGCGCGTACACACACACACGAACGCATGCACGCACTCACGTACGCACGTATCCACATAATAATAATAACAATTTTTTTTTTTAAGAATGCCCACAAGATTTAAAACTTTTCCTTTTTAACGATTTTCACTCCCTTTTTCTTTTTTTTTCTTTCACTTTCCCCCATTCATACTTTTTCCATCGAGTGTTTTCTTCTTCTTCTTCTGGAAAACCGACAATTCCATCAGGATCATCGATTAATAATTTTTTCCGTAATTATTTAAAAGAAGAAACAAAAACAACAACAACAACCCATTTAACGGCCATCTTAATGATACTAACATATAAGTTTCTTTCTGACCCGAACGCACACAAAACGATTCATCTTTCACGAGTATTCTTCTGCCACGTACGCATACACACATACGTATGATAAATACGCATCAGATATTTTCGATTAGGATTTATTACGGAACATAAACATAACCATTTATCGTTTGGGTGTGTGCGTGAATGAGTGCGTCCGTGCGTCCGTGCGAAAGGGCCCATTGTTGGGTAAAAAAAAAAAAAAAAATATGGGACACACACGCGAAAAAATCCACCACGACCTTCGCGTAAAAATTATTAAGCGGCGGGGGCGGAAACGGAAGCGAGAGGAAACATCGCGGATGCGGCGTTGCGGGTTAGAGGAATTTTTTTTACCTAGTTAGTTAACTAATGAGAAAATCACGTTTATTTTCATTTCAAACATCCCAATGACATGACAAATCAAATTTTTTTTATTTTTTATTTTATATACACATGAATAATAATAATAATAATAATAATTTATGTTGTTGGTACCGGTTTCACGTTTTTCACATGGGTAATCAATTTTACAAGAGAGAGAGATTTGACCTGTCTTTTTCTTACAACCATGTTGTTTTTTTTTTCTTAATTTGAATTATTCTCGGGTAAAGAGTTGTTCTCTCTCTCTCTCTTTTTTAAAAGAAGTGATAATTGTCCGAAAATCGTACGAAACATTTAAAAAAATTTTTTTTTTTTTTCTATTAATAAAAACGAACAAACACGAACAAAGATGTATGAAAAAAAAATCCGATCGTGGTTATCCTCGGGCATCTTCTTGTTATTTTTTTTTTTCTTGCAGATTTTCACAATTTTTTTTTTTGTTACAAGGTTCGCATGATGGCGGCGGTTCCTGCCGCCTCCTTATTTACATATTTAAAAGTTTTTTTTTTTTTTTTTTTTTTTTTTTTTTTGCTTTTTTAAAATCCCTTTAAAATTATTTTTATGATTGATCACATTTTATATCGGGAAAAAAAAAACGAAAAAAAAAATTCATTGTTACGATTAATAATTTTTTTTTATTTTGCCGTTGAGAATTTCCTCGTTCGGGGAGGGGAGGAGAGGGGGGGGGTGCTTTACCAAAGACCCGAAGGAAAATAATTTTTTTTTTTTTTACTCTTCCACTCGTTAGAACGTATAATAATGTTTTCTTCTGTAACGATTTTAATTGTGAGAGAGAGAGAGAGAGAGAGAGAGAGAGAGAGAGAGAGAGAGAGAGAGAGAGAGAGAGAGAGAAACATCGGCTAACAAAATCGTTTTTTTTTTTTTTTTTTTTACAACTTGAGGCCAAAAAAAAAAAAAAACAACAAAAATATGCATAAAATACTCCAAAGCTCTCGAACGAAACGTTGCATTATCATCATTATCATCATTATTATTATTATTACTATTAATAATAATAAAATAATATTACGTCTGTCGCAATACCTTTCCTGGAGATTGAAAGGAGATCAACTTTTACTTTTTGTATTATTATTATTATTATTATTATTATTATTATAATGATTACTACTTTTTTTTTTCGCAAAGAAAAAAAAAATTCTTATTCGAACGTTGGTATCGTTTGTTTGTTTGTTTGTTTGTTTTTTTATTAATACACGCATTTTATTCGTATTAATATTATTATTATTATTATCATACTGGTTAATTTTTAATCAAACAATTTCATTTTCTTCATTCGATCGATTCGTAAAACTTACCGACAATCTCCCCCCCCTCACAAAAAAAAACACTAACAACAATTCAAGTTTTTTTTTGTTGTTGTCGAAACGAGTTCTCGAATTTATTTTAAAGCAAAATTTACATCGAAAAAATAACGCAAAACTATAACGATCAGAAAAAACTTTTGGCCGCCATTTTCCTTTTGTCCAATCAGGTTAAAAAAATAATTTTTCAATTACATTCGATTATGATACAAGTTATCCAATTTTTTCGCGAATCTATCAAACTCCTGAAATGTTCCCCCCCCCCGTTTTTGGAAATCGAAAAAAAAATCGATACATCGATCGATCGATCGAACGATTTTGAGAAAAATCGATGCGATGTCATTACTTAGAAAAAAAGGTTAACAAATAATAATTTTCAATATGAATTATTAGTCGATTTTCATTCGTTGTTGCGTCGTATGTGTATATTTACTTATAAATAAATACCTGTCCGAAATTTAAAATTTATTTTTAAATAAATAAATACATAAATTTCTTCGTTTTTTCCTTATCCTTCCCCCCCCCACTTTTCTCCTCGTCTCCCTTCGACCGAAGAAAAAACAAAACAAAAAAAAAAAAAATGAATTATGTTTGGGTTTTTTTATTTAGAAAACGTTAATTCGAAATTGTTTTCATATTGAATCACATTGTTTTTATGTATCGTACGAAAAAATAAATAAATAAATAACTTATACGTAAGAATATTTCGTCGAGCTTTCGTCTCTTAGTCATTATTATCATTATCGTCATTAATATAAAAAAAAAAAAAAAAAAAAAAAAAAAAAAACTTTTTCTCAGTTCGAGTTCCCCCACGCATTTACCATTTATTTATGTTACCCCCTTCGATGAATGCGGACATCAATAAAATTTTTTTTTTCCTTTCTCATTTAATTCGGGGATGACGTGGAAAAAAAAAACAACAACAATTAGAAAAAAAAAAAAAAAAAAAAAAAATTTAAAGGGGAGTAGAGAGAGAGAGAGAGAGAGAGAGAGAGAGAGAGCGAGAGAGAGAGAGAGAGAGAGAGAGAGAGAGAGAGAGAGAGAGCGAGAGAGAGAGAGAGAGAGAGAGAGAGAGAGAGAGAGAGAGAGAGAGAGAGAGAGCGAGAGAGAGAGAGTGAGGGGGAGTTTTTCAAGTCCCAAAAAACAAAAACAAATTCGATGGCCTCGTTTTAATTGCAAAAAAAAAAAAAAAAAAATTGCAAATGTCGACGATTTAAAAAAAAAAACAAAAACAAAACTTTGTCTTCTGCTAATGAATCGTAACTTTTTTTTTTTTTAACGAAGCGTCGCGCGTGTTAACATTTTACAATTGATCTTTGTTGAAAAATATTTCGACTCGAAATTTATTATATTCGAACGGAAATTTTTATCGTTTCGAACCTTGAACACGTGGTCACTGAACACGTGACCCAAATAAAGAGGAAAAAAAAAAATTTCGCCCTAATTTTGAAGGGAAAAAAAAAAATTCAAAAAAATAAATGACGTCATTTAAATGAAAAATTTTTTTTTCCTCATTCGAATATAACGCAATTTTTTTTTGCAAAATAAAATAAATAAATATTATTTAAATAATAATAATAATAATAATAATAACCAGAGACAGGGCCCCATGTTGTGAATATCGGGTTAAAATAATTTATTACGTGTTCGCAATTCGATTCCACTAAAAAAATTTTACTTTTTCTTTCAAATTATTATTATTATCATTATTATTATCATCATTTTCAATATTTTCGATTTTCCAAAAAAAAAAAAAAGTAATAATAATAATAATTTAAAAAAATGAAGGAAACAACGTAAGAAATAAAAAACTATTAATGTTGTTGGGTGATAATGATAACACTTTACGGCGGAATGACTAAGCGTAAAAAAAAAAAAAAATTTTTTTTTTATTTTCCTATTATCACTTTTGAATTTCATTCACTCGCACACGCACACGCACACACACACGGGCAAAACACTTTGACTTTCTCTCTCTCTCTCTCTCTATCTCTCATCAATTTTACATTTAGTCATTCATCGAACCGTTCGCAATCGATAAACTACAAAAAAAAAAAAAAAATCATCGTGCCATATTATACAATTTTTTTTTTTTCTATTTACACTAAGAGTAATTAATTACCCGATTCTCAATTTGTACAAATTAATTACGACCCGAACGCAACACGAACGCCGAGAAGACGTCCGTTGAATGGATTATGATTAAGACGAAAAAAAAAAAAAATCTCATTTAGCCAAATGTTTTATGTAATTAAATATTAGTCGTAACATAATAACAACAACAAATTAATGATTAATAAAAAAAAAAAAAAAAAAATTTTTGTCGATTCATAACGACTTCAACACAACATCACAAAAATGATTAATTTAAATAAAAAAATTCGACGATCCGATCACGTGTACTCTTGCCCCCTTCCACTCCCGACCTCAACTTCCTCCCCCCGATAATCTTTTAAACTTTTACCATTCCGGTAGTTTTCCGGAAAAAATTAGAAAATTTAAACGATTTGTTCGCCGTAATGATTTAAAACAAAATGGCGGAAATCCCCAGTACGTTAATCCCATTAAAAAAAAATAAAGTAAAAGTCGTGAATCATATCGTTCGTATAAGAGAACCAAAAAAAAAAAAAAATTATTGCAACAATAATGTTAATAATATGAATGAGCTTAGAATGTGAATGAGAATTGCAAAAAACAAACAAACAAACAAACGAACAAACCGTGCATTGCATAATGTTTGCCCCTACTAATGCACTGCAAAAACAAACAAATCGTACGTGAATAATTATTAGGAAAAAAAAAACAAACAAAAAAACAAAAACTAAAATGATGATAAAAATATAATAAATAAACAAACAAACAACCAAACAAACAAACGTTTTTCATTTTTTGACAAACAAACGTCCCTGAATCCACCATATAAATAAATACAAAACAATCAAAATTGCGCAATAAAAAAAAAAAAAAATTTTGTAAAATAAAAACGACTTTCGGTTTTTTTATTTACGATGGTGATGATGATGATGATGATGATAATGATGATGATGATGATAATGATGATGATGATGATGATGATGATGATAATAATAATAATAATAATTTTTAGTTATCAAACATTTCAATCATTCGTCATCGTCAATCGTTTTGGTCTCTTTGACAAAAACCTGACAATTTCTGTAATATTAATTACGGAGTACTTTCGGCATAGCACACTCACGCACACTCACGCACACGTACACGCACACATTTACGCACAAATAATAACCGGAAGGGATTCACACATAAACCCTTTTTTTATTTTATAAAATACGTAATCACAAACTCTCGACGCAACAAAAAATACATTTGCCTCCGGGAAACGCAACCATTATCTCTTACAAAACCCAATTTATTTATTTATTTATTTATCTTCTGGTTATTACGTCACCGAAAAAATTTAAATTTATAAAAAATAAAAAAAAAAAAAAATAGTTATTATTCCTTTTTTGTATTTTTTATGCAAATACGCAAAACTAAAAAAAAAAAAAAACTTGGAATAATAAAAATTTATATAAAAAAAAAAGAAATCTATTAAGAACTCAGGTGGAACCGAAAAGAAATTTTATATATATATATATATATATATATATGGCAATTTAAAAACAACAACAACAACAACAACTACTACCGACCGTAAAAAAAAACTATTAAAAAAAAAAAAAACAGAAAGAAAATCGCAGCAGGATTCCAATCAAAAAAAAAAAAAAAGAGAAAAAAGAAAACGTTTGAAAAGCGTTACCCAAATGTTTAAGTACCACCACCACCCCTACTCTTACCACCCCCTACACCCGAACCACGACAAACAAAAAAAAAAAAAATTATTAAAAACATTTAAACGTTCGGGTTGAAAATTTTTACGAACGTTAAATTTATTATTATAACGAGTAAATTGATAATAATAATAATAATTAATACGCGCATGCGCGGAGTGTTTTGATCACTCGAATTTCTCAAAAAAAAAAAAAAAGGGATTTTTTCGTTAAACCTCCCATTTCCGGTACGAATTTTCCTTTTTTAAAATAAATACCGGAATTATATATAGTTTCAACTTGACTTTTCCGCCATGTTTTTATTTTCTACACTGATATTATTATTATTATTATTATAACTACTACTGCCACCACAAACATTAATAATCGTCGTAACGATCGTGGTAGTAGTTTTATTAGAGACACGAAAAATTTTCCGGTCGAGTAATTTTTATACAAAATGATTAATAATATTCGCGTTTGTATATATGTAAAATTTACATTTTTAATATGTATATAATATATTAAAAAAAAATATATAAGGTGTCAGGTCGTAAATGAATATATTTAATAATAATAATGATAACGATGATAATAATAATAATAATTTGTGTTTTTTTCGAGTGCGAATATTTTTTTTTTTCTGGGTGGTTTTCCCCCGTTGAGGGCATTAAAAAAAACTCAGATCTCGCGAGTGAGAGTGCGTGTGTGCGTGTGAACAAAACATTCCTATCAAAATGCATAAACGCACGCACGTAGAGAGAGAGAGAGAGAGAGAGAGAGAAAAAGAAGAAAAACAATGTAAGTAACGGGGCGACCATTTTAGAAAATTAGAAATCAAATAATTTATTTATAATTAACTGTCAACTTTATTATTTATAGTTCCTGTTTTTTTTTTCTTTTTTCGTAACATTCGATTATTATTATTATTTTTTCGTTTGTATACAATTGAAACTTGTGTTTAAATGTGAATGGGTTGTTGTCTTTACGTTGTGCGATGTTGTTTGTTTGTTTGTTGTCCGGGTTCCCATTGTTACTTTTCCAAAAAAAAAAAAAAAAATTTGAGATCGTAAACCAATTTTTTCAAATATTATTTATTTATTTATTTATTCACCGTTAAAACCGGAATATCCGCGAATAACCGGGTATCGAATTCGTACTTTTCGATTTTAAATCGTTATGACGAGAATCGAGAAATCGAATAATCGAATCGAACGAAAACAAAAAAAAAATAATAATCCTCAACTCATATTTTACGATTACGTAAAAATTTTCCGGTAAAAAATCAACCCAAAAAATTTTTTTTTTTCCATTGTCAGTTTTCCATTGTCGTAAAAGGAAAAAAAAAAAAAAAACAAAACAAAATAATAATACGAAGAAAATTAAATAGGATATTAGAAAATAAAAATAAAAAAAAAAAATCAAAGGACACGAAAAGAAATTTTCCTTTTTTTTTTTTTTTTATCGAACTATCAAAAAAATAAGAAAATTTATTAAACGATCGTGAAAAATCGAATTCGAAAATGAAAAACCTTTTTTTTTTCTTCGCAAATTCAAACCAGATAAAAACTCGACAAAAGTTCAAATAACGCAAAAGAAAAAAAAAAAAGAAAAAACGTTCTAGAAAAACCCGAGTCGAAGAGTTTTCTTAAAAAAAAAAAAAAAAAAAAAGAAGGGAAAATTTCCGATTTGTAATTATTGATTTCGTATCGTTCGCCGCCTTTCGAATAATCGATTATCGAACGATAATAATTTTCCATTGTTCGAAATTGAAAAAAAATTTATCTCGAAATGTTGTAAAAAGAATAAAAAAAAAAAAAGGAAAAAATTACGTAAGGATAAAGAAAGCTAAATCGAAAACAACAACAACAACAAAAATGTCTACACAAAAGAGCAGAAGACGTTTGAATGTGTAAATAAAATTAACTTTTTTTTTTTTTTTCTTAGCAGACGATTTAAATTGATAAAAAAAAAAAAAAATTTTTTTTTCAAAAAACGAATGAAATTAAAAACGTCACACGGTAATATATATTCATTTCATCGTGACGTTTATTTTTTATCCTTTGGAATAAAGGGAGGAAAGAGGGAGGAAGAAGTAGAAGGAAAAAGGGGAGAAAGTAACCACCTCGAAAAAGAAAATCAAACGCAAATTCGAAAGATAAAAATAAAAAAAAATCTGTAAAAATTTCACTCGTCAACACCGATTTAAAAACAAAACGTTCAAACGAGAATTAAAATCGTATCGAAAACATATTCGAGTATTCATTTGTAAAATCGAGATTCGATTATAAAAACTTCTTTTGCTATTTTCCCATGAAAATAACCCTAATAATAATAATAATAATAATCGAAAATAAACACGTGACAATTGAATCAATCAATGACGATATAATAAATTAAAATTTTTCCTTACCGCAAATCATTTTCACACTCGATCGCGACAAACGCGCGAGACCCCAAACCGGAAATAAATTGTTCATTTACCTGTAAAAAAAAAAAAAAGAAAATTTTATTATTAATATGAAAAATCAAACAATTTTTCTTCTGCTTTTAATAAATTGCCAAAATAAACCAAAACAAACAACAAAAGCAGCATTTAAAAAACCAACAATAGGAAATTTTTTTGTAAACCATCCATAATTAAAAGGTTCTTCTAATCTCTTCAAATTTTTTTTTTCTTATGTTGGCACGATTGCCGCTACTTGACTTTATTATTATTATTATTATTATTTAAAAATTTATTTCACGGGGGAAAAAAAATTACTTTTTCTTTTTTTTTATTTTAAAAAAAAATTTTGTTTTAAAAAAATTTTTTCTTTTTTTTTCTTTTTTAATAAATTAAATATCACGGTTATCCCATTAAAAATTTAATTAAATTATTATTATTATTATTATTATTATTATTATTATTATTATTATTATTAAAAAAACAATAAACATTATTAACAAAGGGTAATAAAAATAAAAATAATAAAAATAAAAACAAGAAAAAAAAAAAAAAAAAATTCTCAAAAAAAAAAAAGAAAGAAAAGATGATTTGAAAGATTGTTGTATGTGAAATAATGAAAAAGAGAGAAGAAGAGAGAGAGAGAAAAAAGAGAGAGAGATATTGGCATGAGCTTTTTTTTTTTTTTTACAATATATTTTATCATCGCCGCATATACGCACAAACATTTATATATATTTATATAAATATATATTTCCTATAACTTTATCTGATTTTATTCTCACAGTATATAAAAAAAAAAAAATTTATGAAAACAAAACGAATAATATTTATTGCGAAAACACACAACACGAATATACGGGCCCCGTGTTTTTCTTTTCTTTTTTTTTTTTTTTAAATTGAATTTTTTAATTGTCTAAACCGGCCCCCTACGCCTCTCCCCTTTCCCCTCTCCTCCTCCTCTCTCTTCCTTCCTCCATCTTCTTCCATCCACGGTTCGATACATCTTTAATATTTTATACAAAAGAAAAAGAAAAAAAAAAAAATTTTTTTCGGGAATTTTTTTTAATTTTTATTAATAATAAAAGGCGGAGATTTAAACAAAAACATAAAAAAACATTAAAAACATAAAAAACAAAAACATAATGTTAAATGAAAAAAAAAATCATCAATGTATGTAAAAATTTTACAATTTTTTTTTTTTTTTAATATAAATAATTAATTGTTTGCTTTCTTTCTCCCTCTCCCTCTCCTCCTGATATTTTTCCGTTTATTTTGCATTTTTTAAAAATAAATTAAAAAACAAACAAACAACGACAACAAACAACAACAACAACAACGAGAAAAAGCCTCTCCCCTCCAGGTAAAATCTGTCAACTCGCGTAAAAAAAAAAAAAAAAAAAAAATTTTCCAACCTACCAACTTCGTCACAGCCCAATTATCACCGAAAAAAAAAAAACATGGAGGAACCCAAAAACAACAACAACAACAACAACCGATCACGTTTGTTATTAAAAAATTTTTTTTTTTTTTTTTTACAAAAGCAATTAAAATCAAATGACAAATTAGTATTTATAAAATAAAATAATAATAATAATAATAAGTCTCTTTAAGAAATAGGTGGAGTCGTCACAACAACCAAAAATTTATTCAAACGTTATTAATTAGATACCAGCAGACGACGTCGACGACGAAGACGACGACATTTTATCATAGTTAAATAAATGAATACACATTTTATTAATAAAAAAAAAAAAACTTTAGCGAAATTCTATTAAATAAAAAATAATAATAATAATAAATTCCAAAGAGAGAAAGAGAGAGAGAGAGAGAATCGATGAAAAAAATCTTATATCCGACGTATAATACTTTATAAATGAAAAAGGTGGTACCTGTATCACCTCATTTTCCCTACAGCGATACATTAAAATAAAAAAAAAAATTCAATATATTGATTTATCGATATTATTTGTTAGTTATAATAAAAATAAAATAAAATAGGTGCGAACCTGACTTTTTTTCCTTGTTTTTTTCTTTTTGAGAAAGAAGAAGAAGAAAAAGAATGCAGAAATAAATGATTAAATTGATTTTTTTTTTTTTTAATTTTATTTTAAAAAGCTCAAAACTAAACAGTTAATTATTATTATTATTATGCCAAGTAAATATAATAACGATAATAATAATAATAATAAAAAATGAGTATACGGTTTTTAATGAGAAACGAAAGGAAAAATAAAAACAAAAAACAAATAAAAATGAAAAAAAAAATGGAAAGCGGGGGAAGAAGGAAGGGGAAGGAGGAAAAAAGAAAGTACTTAAAAGAAATTATTATTATTATCATTATGAAACGAGGGAAGAAGAAAAAAAAATATCAAAATCGTATAAAATGATGATTATTATTATTATTATTACGAGGAAAATCCGAAAGGAAAAATGACACAACATAATCGTTACCGTTAAAAAGATAAAAAGAGAGAGAGAGAGAGAGAGACAAAAAGTGGAAAATGACAACGCTATGAATTCCACCACCCACTTCCGGTCTACGACTGCCCATTCGAACGAATAAAATGTTACTATTATTATCATCATCATCATCCTCTTTCGAGCCGGAAATCGTTTCGACATATTTATTTTTATATAAAAAAAAAAAAAAAAAAAAAAAAACACGGAGAAAATGCTGACGATAACGAGAACTATTAGTTTGGTCCATTAACTTTTATCACCTTTAAAACCTGGAGAGAGAGAGAGAAAGAGGGAGAGGGAAGAAAGGAGGGGAGCGGGGGGCTTAAATACTCGAAACGTCGAGTAAAAAAAAAAAAAAGATGGGAAATGCGATTGGATGAGGAGGAGGAAGGAGAGGAGGGGGAAAGGAAACAATGTTTAAAAAAGCATTTCCACATTTAATAAGAAAACAAAAGTCGTTATATATATAAATATAAACATGCTTGGAAGATTTCGACCATTTTTTTTTCTTATTTTCAATTTTTCACGATTTCGATTTTAATTATTCGATTTAAATCTCGCGATATTACAGCCATCTTTACAATCCGCGCGGCATCCACAACAACAACAACAACAACAACAACAATTTTTTCTCCTCATTTTTTTATAACCCACACGACTAATTTAATTAAAAAAAAAAAAAATGAAAAAATGAAAAATAAATAAAAATATCCTTTCATTAAAAAAATTTTTTTTTTTTTTTTTTTTTTTCGTTCGATAAAATCAAATACGAAAACGAATTCAACCTTTGGCAATAAAATCAAAATAAAACAAAACTTATTATTATTATTATTATTATCATTATTATTTTTATTATTTTTTCGTTAACTTAAAAAAAAAAAAAAACAAAAAAAAAATTTCCAAAACTTTCGAAAACAAAAAATCATAATCGTTACCGTTCGAGAAAAAAAAAAACAAAAAAAAAACTCGAAAAAGTTTAAACATTTGACCGCCATTTTCTCTTTTTTTATTATTTAATTAATTAATTAATTATTATTATTATTATTATTATTATTATTATTATTATTATTATTATTATTTCTCGACAAAGGCCGATTTCAATTTTTTTTTTTTTTTTAATTAAATTATTTTTTTTTCCTTTTTTGTCTTTTTTTTCTTTTGCTCTCTTTCTCTCTCTCTCTCTTTTAGTTTTTTTTTTTTTTTTATTCATTCAATTTATTTAAATTACAAAGTTTCCTTTGATTAATTACTTTTTTTCCTTTTTTTTTTCTCCTCCTTTTAAAAACAAATTTTTAATTTAATACGAATAAATTATGCACGTAAACATATACGTGTATATATACGCGAGCATGTATACGCGTACGAGTAATAAATAATTTATTACGTAAAACTTTCCAATTGGTAAATAATTTATTTTCTTGAATTAATAATTATTTCGTTTTACGTTTTTCCTACTTTTCCTTTTCGTTCTACTTTTGCTGTTGCTGTTGCTGCCGCCGAAGAAACGTAAAAAAAAAAATAAAATAAAATTCCCGCCATTATTACCACCAGATTGACAATTCTACTGCCACCACTAGAAAGAAAAAACGTCTTTTCTACCGTTCAGGAAAATTTATTATTATTATTATTATTTAAATAAAAAATTTTCCTTTTTCAAGGATAACAATGATGTGTTCAACAACAACAACAACATCTATATTATTATATTTACTCGATTTCTTTTATTTAATTTATTTATTTTTCATGTTAAATAATTCGAATCTAGTTAACAAAAAAAACCCGGCTTTAATAATTTATTTTATGTTAAACCTTGACTTAAAATATCCTTCGGGGTCATTAAATATCAAAAAAATACCAAAAACCAAAAGACGCGAAATGAAAAAAAAACATCATCATTATCATTTTAAGGTACGCGCGCGTGTGTGTGTGTATGGGTAAGTAAATAAACAAACGTCCGTGTCATAAAATTAACAAAAAAAATGATCGTGAGTGTTGGTTGTTTCTTGCTGAGTTTTTATATTATTCGTAATTTTTTTTTACTGACGGACCTCACGTGACCTCTAATTCGTTAAGCATAAGTCACTACATTAACCACCGTCACACAGGTTTTCCTCTTTTTCTTGTACCACGTCGAAATGTTTAAATATACTAATCAATATATGTATGTATGCGAATATATAAAAACCAACGATCGTTAAGAAAATTTTTTTTTTTTTTTTATTAAAGAGAGAGAGGGAAGAGACAAAAAGAGAGATAGAGAGATAGAGAGAGAGAGAATAAGGACTACCTCGGTTCGGCTTGGTCCATCTACCTACTACCACTACCACTACTACAACGTACGTACATAATAATACCATTTAATAAATTTAAATTGAATAAAATTATTCGTCGAAATCAAAAAAAAAAAAAAAAAAAAAAAAAACGCACGTGCGTGGGCACGGATGATTACACTGTCCGCAAATACTTTAAACATTGATTGCCCTCCAAAAAAATAAAAAAAATTATTAATAAGTTGGGGGATTCGCGTGGGAGTTAACACGTTGGACAGTAATCCTTTAAAGAGAGTAAAAAAAAAAAAGTGGAAAAGATGAAAAAACTCTTTAAAAAAAAAAAAAAAATTAATAAATAAAATAAAATAATCATTATTATTATTATTATAAAAAGAAAAAATAAAAATTTTTCGATGCGATACAAGAATTTTTTTTTTATAACAAAGAAGATGAAGATGAAGAAGAACAAGATACAAGAAGACCCGATACACCGATCGAGTCGTATCAGATAAATGAAAAAACGTTAGAGATGAATCATACGAAAGGCGTGATTCGTAAAACGTTAATAAAACGTGGCACTAGATTTTAACAACAACAACAAAAAAAGGACGCAAATCAAATGCACGCATGTAAACGAACGTGAAAATTCATGAGACGTGGACTTCTTTAAAACGCACACCCGCACTCGCTTCGGAGTAGGAGGAAGAGGAGGTATAAGAGGAGGGGTAGGTGAAGGGAGAGGAGGAGGAGGAGAAAGAAAAGTGGAAGAAGAAGAAGAAGAAGAAGAAAAATAAAAAGTAGTTGGTTTTTTTTTTTTTGATGTCGATAGAGAGAGGGAGGGAGGAAGAGGGGAGAGAACTGTCAAAGTGACCTGATTATATTTGACTTGTAAAATAAATAATTAGGTATTATGAAATACGCATCAGCCTCTGGGGGTCACTCGGCATTATGGATGAACGCTTCGACCCTCACATTGGTTGTATCGGCTGACAACTTGAATTCCAATCTCTGTAGACATCATCAACCAAGAGAGAATTGAAAAATTTTTCAACTTGTGGTAATCGATCATCATTAGTGGAAGGTAACTTCTTCTTCTCCTTCTTCGATTAGAGATATCTGACACCTTCATACGTGTACCTGTGTGTACCTCCTCCTTTTTATTTATTCGAATTGTAAAAAAAAAAATTTTTTCTTCTTTTTCTTTTTCACTACAAAAGAAAATTTAAAACGAAAAAGGGATGATAATGATGATATTTTTTCTTTCTCGTATATAAATAAACGTTTCTGGTATTGACAGTAAATTCGTTTCCGGTTTTTTTTTTTTAATTATATTTTACACCTCGACTTATTAAACGACAAAAAAAAAACATTTTCTAGTAAAAAAAAAAATTTGGCATGCGAAATTTAAAAAAAAAAAAAAAAAAAAAATGATAACCGGTCCCGATAATAATCTCTATGATTTACGTAGGCGCGTTACGAGGGGGGAAAAAAAATGAAAATGTGGCGGCGGCGGCGGTAACAAGTGGGCAAAAAAAAAAAACTTTTTACGTTGTCAAAAAAAAAAAATTCGTCGGGAAAACAAAAATGTCCGCAAATTAAAAAAAAAAAAAATTTGTGGGTGGTCACAATCAACGGTAGCCGCCTTTAAACCTTCATTTGAAGATGAAGATTAAAAAAAAAAAAAACGAGAGGGGCAACATGTTTGTTTTCACGGTTTGTTCAATTACTCGTGGGTGTTTGCTGACGACGACGACGACGACGACTCTCGCACGTAATTTTAAATTAATTAGCAAATTAAAAAGAAAAAACGAAAACGCTGTTGCTTCCACTAACTCAAAAAATAAATAAAATTTAACACCATCCCCCTAAGATCCTCAATTTCAACTGCCCCCCCCCCCCAATTTTTTTACTTCTTTTTTTAAAGAACGGTCAATAAAATAAAATAAATGATCCGTGAAAAATTTCTAGAAAAAAAAAACAAAAAAAAAAAATTTGGGGAGAACGTCATTTTCAAATCGAAACTTATTAAAAAATAATAATGATGATGATGATGATGAGTAAAAATTATCAATTTTTAAAAGACGTGTAAATAGATTTGATGTCGATGAACGTTTTTTTTTTTTTTTTTTCCGTTTTACTCATTCGACACGGTTTTTACATTTTTACTCTATGCGTGAAGAACGTACGTATATACACGTCTCTAAAATTTTTTTTTCTCCCTTCGACTAATAATAATGATAATAATAATAATAATAATAATAATAATAATAATAATAATAATAATAATAATAATAATAATAATAATAATAATTGCATTCTTGAATGAAGTCAATCAATATATTTAAAAAAAAAAAAAAAAAACAAATCCCAAACAACAAAACAAAATAAAATAAATATTAAAAGAAAAAGAAAAAAGAAAAAAAAAAAAAATTGATGAATGAAAAGACGAAAATCATAATTAAATGAAACTGTCTATTGACACGGCATGCGTCCAAATCACTTTGAAAAGTTGTTATGACAACTTTTAATTCAAGGCTAATAAAAATAATAAAAATAACCGTTAGTCACTCGCTCGCTCGCTCTCTCACACATCTTAGGTCGTGAGAGAGACAAAATTTTTTTTTCCGTTTTAATAATAAACGAAAAAACTTATGTAATTTTTATTTTTATTACTTTTAAGTAAACTTTATTATTATTATTATTATTATTATTATTATTGTTATTATTATTATTATTATTATTAACGTAACTGTCGTCTGTTTGCGTCGGGACGTAACATTATCAAAAAAAACAAACAATGATAACGAGTGATGATAACGATTAACGTCATCGAAACATCTCCGAGGAAAATTATATTTTTTTTTCTTTTTCATAATCCAGGCAAAATAACATAAAAGTCGTTGATAATGATGAAAAAATAATATGCGGGGGGGGGGGAATTCGCGGTCGAAAACTATTCCGGAAGTACGCCCCCACTCCACCCCCCCCCCCACAAAACCTCACGAAAAAATGCGAGAGCAAAAAAAAAAAAAAAATAAGGGAAATCCAATTGAAAATGTGAACGCAAAAAAATTTTTGTTTTCTCCATGATAATAATAATGTTCGGTCAAAAGTTCCAGAAATAATAAGAAGAATAGAATATTCCAGAACAAGGAATAAAATTTTTGAAAAATCACGTGATTTCCTTTCGGTTTTTTTTTTTTTTCCTAAAAACCACCGAAAAATAAAAATTTTTTTAAATTTTTTGGAAAAAATTTTTTTTAAAGTAGTGAAGGAAACCAAGCATGAAGTCGAACGATGATGATGATGATGATGATGATAAACCAAATTGATAATAATAATAATAATAATAATAATAATAATAATAATAATAATAATAATAATAATAATAATAATAATAAAATTTTCATTAAAAATAAAAACAAAAAAACGAATTAAATAGAAAATCACAAACAAAAATCAAAAAAAAAAAATTCTCTAGGATTTTCGTTTCATTTTTCTTCCCTCTTTTCCTCCCTCCCCCCTCTTCCTCTTCCCATTCTCACATTCTCACCACCACCGCCACCACAACCGATTTTTTTTACGTTCTCGTAATCAACAAAACTTGATCAAAAATTTTGTCGTAAATTTTTTCGGAGATTAAAAAAAAAAAGAGAAAGAAAAAAAAAGAATTAAAACATAAAAAAAAAATTTTTTTTTTTCTCTCTTCAACAAACGACCGCATTTTTAGGTTAAAAGAGTGAGAAAGAAAGAGAGAGAGAATGAAAGAATGAAAGAAAAAAAAACAGAGAGAGAGATAGAAAAGTAATTTAAAATTATGAGTAATAAAATAATAATAATAAAATAAAAAAAAACATATCGTTTTAATTAAATAAATTATTATAACAAAATAAAAAAAATTCGTGTACCAAAAAAAACCTTAAAAATTTTTTTTTTTATACCTTATGACGTAATCAAATTTTAGTCAACGTTAAAATTACATTCAAAAAAAAAAAAAAAAAAAAAAAAATTAAAATTAAAATTAAAAAACCAATTAAATTTTTTATTAACGTTCCCAAAACGTTGTTAAAATAAAATAAAATAAAAATGCATTTAAATATTTTAAATACCTACAACTACAACAAGTAGTAGTATTAATTTAAATAATTATTATATAGATAATGATAATGATAATGATGATAGTAACAACAACAACAACAACAACCATAAACCGAAAAAAAAATTTTTTTTTTCTTAAGAAGAAAAAAAGAGAGAAAGAGAAAGAAAAAAAAGTAATAAAAACAAACGTAAAAAAAAAAAACGTAAATTAATTTTCTATCTCTCTCTCTTTTCTCCTCCCTCCCCTCTCCCCTCTCCCTTCCACTTCCTCATCTTGTTTTTAATTTTAAATTACATACACAAAAGACCTAAAAAAAAAAAAAACAATTTCCGAGATAATTTAAACAAGGTTTAAAGGGCAAAAGTGAAAGTGTGTGTCTGTGTGTTAATTGCAACAAACAACAACAACAACAGGTCAATTTTTTAACAAACACCTGACGATTTGCGCGCGCTCTCACTCGATCGCAAACGAAAAACATAACAAACAACATAACGAGTAATAATAATAATAATAATAATAATAATAAAACGCCCAATCTTTTTCACACCTTTTTTTTTTTTTAAATATACTCCTTCGGGATTTTGATAATATTTGATAAATCGATTCGATAAGGTAAACAAAGGAAAGAAAAGGAAGGCAAGGGAAAAATGGACGATGGACGTAAATCGTTGATAAAAGGTCACCCCTACCTACGATCCTTTCATACTCATAGTAACATTCTCTTTAAAAAAAAAAAAAAAAAACATAAACTAAACTTTAGTTATGTAAATAAAATGAAAATGTTGTTGTTGTTGTTGCGAAAACAAACACTCGACCCAGACTATTAATAATAATAATAATAATTGATAATTACTATCATTATTATTTATTTGAAAATGATGTATGTATTGAAAGGTGATGAAAGAAAAGGTTGTGATTTTTTACAAAAAAAAACCTTTTGTCAAAGGTTAAAAACGTCGCTCTTAATTTGAATTCGTTTGTTGTTGCGTGCGCGTGCGTTTTCCACGTAAAAAAAATAATAATAATAATTTCAAGGTCACGCATTTTTTTTCTTTTTCTTCTGCTTTCGACCTTATAATAAATTAAATTTTTCTAAACTTAACGAACGAAATCGATTTTTCATTTTTATTTATTTAGAAAAAAAATGAAGAAAACCGTGAGAATAATAATAAAACATTAAATAATATAAAAACAAACAGGGGTGCCAACATTTTTGATCGTCGTTACGTTGCATTAAAAACAAATGATTGCATTCATTCATCATCGGAAACGCACTATACGAAATTTTTAAAACTTTTGAACTTTTACCGATTCGAAATCATCATAATAATCATCATAATTATAATCGTGGCCGCGTTTTAAATAATATTAATCAAAATATTCATCATTTTGATGAATGCCGACATGTTTTTTTTTTCTTTAAATCGATTCAAAGGTACCAACCGAATAGAAAAAAAAAAAAAAAGTGACCGAATCGAGACGAAAAACAAAATATTATTCCATCTTTTTTTTTTTTTTTTTTTTTAAATAAAAATTCTAAACAGGAAAATTTAAATATATTAACGTATCGTCGTTATCGATAACATAATTACCGGATGTTCCGTTTATATATAATAAATAAAAATAAAATTAATGATTGAAAAAATTAAAAAATATATAAAAGTGACAGGAAAAACGGTTATCACACACTCTTCTCTAATAATTGATACCTTTTTGATATAAATAAAAAAAAAAATGTCAAACCTGTTAATTAAAATATTTATATAAATAATTATCACTTCCAAATTGAAAAGTCTAACTTTACTCCTCTCTTCCACCCCCCTACCCCCACTCCCCCACCCTTCATATATTTTTTTTCTTTCTAAAATAATTAAAGAAAAAAAACGAAAAACAAAACGCAAAAAAATTTTCTCAAATATAAAATTTAACCCAAAAAAGGTTAAAAACAAATGATGATGATGATGATGATGATAAAATTGAATTTCAAATGAACTAACACAACTAACGATCATTAATAATAATAATAATAATAATAATAATAATAATAATAATAATAATTTTTTGTTTTTTTCTCAGTAGATTTCTTTTTCTGACAAAAAAAGAAAAGAAAAAAAGTTAATCAAACCAATCCCCTGGGCCAATTACCCAAATTTATTTTCCTACTTAAAAATTTTAAACGTCTACTACTACTACTAAAAAAAACTAAACGACTAAACGACTAAAACATTTGACTTTCTAACTAATATTTCAATATTTTCATTTAAAAACGATTTTTTTTTTTTCAACAAAAAGAAAAAAACATTTTACGAATTATTAATAAAAAAAAAAAAAAAATCCATGAATAAATAATTTACATTTTGCCTAATGACCACGTGAAAGAGAGAGAGAGAAAGGGGATTAACCGGAAGAAGAAAAAAAGATTTCTCTTTCCGGTACGTTTTCTACAATTATCAACATCATTTACCAACCCAAAAGAATTTTAATTCATTGATTGATTTTAGTTAAAAAATAACGAAAATCAAGTTTTTTTTTTTTTTGTTTAACAACAAAAGAAGCAGCCATAGGGTAAAAATTTTCACGCTGAAATTATTAATATTATTTAAATAAATAAATAAATAATTTACATTAAACTAAACCGACCGATGAAACAAAAAAAAAAAAAAAAATTTTTTTTTTTTTATTGCAAAACGCGCGCGTAACAAACCACCAACCGGTTACACGTGAAAATAAAAAAAAAAAAAAAAACTAGAAAAGTTAGTTTTTGCTATGAATAAATTATCATTATAATTTTATAATTATATATAAAGAAAGGCAGATGTTTATGTGCCTTAAAAATAATAATAATAATACCTCGGAGTCAATGACAATACATTTCTAAAAAAAAAAAAAATTATATATAAAATGGCCGCCCTCGTATTCGCATAAATTTTTTCGTTATGATTCGAAAACACAATCGACAAAGTTCGATAAAAATCGTGTGCATTCGGATTGAATTTCCCAAGGTTGACTAGGCGTCTGCTAGGGGTAAAATCTTCAACTTGAATACCTTGGGGGAGCCCGAGGTAGCCGGATTGAGTTCAAAAAGGGAAAAAATCAATTCAAAAAGTCACCGAGTTGAGAGATAAGAGTGACATAGTACCCTAGACTTGTTCCGTGGGGGGTGAGTCTGAGTACTTGACCTCCAAAATAGGGTAAGTACGACGTGAAAGGAAGATATATGAACGATCAACGAAATTCGCTACCCCGTAAATTATTTGAAAGAGGCTGGAAGGATGATGGCAGCCCAGAACTATCTCTCAAAGAGTAAAAGGAGGAAGAAAAGGTACCCTCAGATCTTCCTCAGGTGGAATTCCCACCCTCGCGAGTACGAACCTATGATTCTGGCTCAGGTCGAGGCTAAAATTCAGGTTAAAACTCCCTCCCTTTGGGAAAGAGAGCATACGCCCAGGAGTTTTACTTGGGTAGTGGTTTCGTTTGAGTCCCACACTTTTCCTGCTTCCGCGGGGGGAGCGAGGAAACGTTAGTACGAAATGCATTTTTCCTGGATTAACATAAAAAAAAAAAAAAATGGTGGGGGAAATTCCTTTTAAATGCATGCCGAAAAAATAAATAAATTATTACTACATTACGAGCACGATATATAAATATATTTAATATTTTTATTAGTCTTCTAATAATAATTTTTTTTTTGATCATCGAACCGTTTTACAACATGTTTAAAATGCTTTCAACGTAAACATATATATATAATAAACACACACACACACACACACACACACACGCACACGCACGCACGCACGCACGCACACGTACATTAATTTATATATTTGAATATTTTCCATTAATTTTTTTTTTTTTATGCGTTACGAATAAGTTATTAAAATTTATATAATCCTTTAATGTTTGATCGTGATGCGAAAGGGTGACATAGTGCGTGAGAGAGACGACAAATTTTTTGATTCAAACAAACATCGAACAACAACAACGACAACAAAAACCGATTTGAAAACAATTCATTCACGTTCGAATATATAAATCAATCATTGTCTGATGAGAAAATTTTTTGATGAACCAAAATGTGCTGCCACACTAGTGATGTTGTGGCAACCATGAAATGCTCTTTAAACGGAGAAAATTAAAAGACTAATTTTTAAGGAAGATAATTTTCCTTCACGTGATGATGACAGATGCGATGATGACGTGACTCGAATAAATGTTTTTCGTTTAATGCCAACATTTGAAAAACAAAAAAAAAATACTCGGTTGAGAAAAGTGAGACGGGGGGGGGTGAGAGGGGGAGGTTGAAACACCGGACGATTTATACGATTCCATCGACTTGTTTTTTGTTTTACGAAAAACCATCATAAACATTTCAATTACTCTTTTTTTTTGTTAAAAATACAAAAAGTTATTAACGTCATCCTACGCTCTATTAAAAAAATAAAAACTGTAACGAAACTAATAATAATAATAATAATAATAATAATAATAATAATAACAAATAAAAAACAATAAAAATAAATTTTAATTTACCATTATTATTATTATTACAACGAGAAAGTAGCAACATTATTAAGATAAAAATAAATAATTTAAGCGGAAAACGTTACTTTTATTATTATTATTATTACTCGAAGAAAATTTTCATTAATAATAATAATAACAATAATAATAATAATAATAATAATATTAATCGTAATAAACTAATAATAAATAATTATGTATATTTTTTTTTTAAATTTTTTTTTGTTTTTAAATAAAAATAAAATAAAATTAGAGTGTGCAGTAGCGTAAAAAGGGGAAAGAAAAAAAAATAAAAATATATATATATATATATATATATATATATAAACCTATTTCGAGTTAAAAACCCATCATTAAATTAAATTAAAATAAATTAAATTAAATTAAATAATTTTTTTTTTTTTTGGCGTCGTTGTTTAAATATAATAATAATAAAAAATAAACATTTTTTTTTGTTACGGTTTTGTAATATTACGTAATTTTCCCCCCCCCCTTCGACTCTTTCTCCGAATTTTTTACAAGATTCGACAATAATAATAATAATAAAAGCCAAAATTCGTGCCGTTCTGGGTAAACTCGTTACTTGGGACACATACCCCGCTGTTGGCAACGCAAAGGACAAAAACGAAACCGTAAAAATTGTCTTGTTTTTCCTATATCGAACCTGAAAACGGTGCTACGAAAATTTCTTCCCGATCTCTTGTTGTCACCGGACCTCAGTTCAAAAGATATAAATAAATTCGTTCCCATCGAACAAAAGATGAAATCAAAAAGATTTAAAAAAAGAAGGGCGAAACCCATTCAGGCATTCATACCTAAAGGATCCGTTAGTGAAACTTTGAAAAAACGTTGGAAAAACTCCGACAAACACACGAACAACACGTGATAAATAATTGATAATAATAATAATAATATTGATTTAATAATATTTTGAGAGAAATATCGAATGATATGACACATACCACACAACAAATCTGGCATAACCAAATCAATATTTCCAATTAAGAGACTGTCACTTCGATAATATCGTTTTTTTTTCACGAGAGAGAGAGAGACAGAGAGAGATGAAGAGAGAAAGAGAGAGAAAGAAAGAAGAAAAAAAAATCCTTCGTTTAAAAAATCGAAGTTCGAGTCAAGTCTTGTTAATAATAATAATAATAATCACTTAAATTCAATTTCTATATTTCATACGAAAAGATATTCATCATCAACGACCGCGCCATATTTAAAAAAAAATTTATATTGTAAATAAATGAAATAAGAAAAGGAGGAGTAAAATTTCACGCCATATAATTTGTCTCAGCGGGTGGCAGCCATGACCACATATCAGAACAAATTTTGCCACGCACACACACCAAAAAAACCCGATGGTCTTTTTTTTTTTTTTTTTGTCGATTCCATAGAGTAATAATTTTTTTTTTTTCCGTTCTTTGTTTTTTTTTCCTGCCTCCTTTCGCGTTTCCATGAATTTTTAATACGTATAATTATTATCACCATTTTTCAAACGGTTGTACAGGTGAGTTAGACAGAGAAAGAGAGAGAGAGAGAGAGAGAGAGAGAGAGATAAAAAAAACGTCATTTTTTCGTAAGGCTAATTTAGTAGTTGGTAAGTATTTAAAGTACTTTGAGTAGTTTAGTTTTAAAAAAAAAAATTAAATAAGCAGAAAATGGCCACCCTTGGGTAAAATCCTTGTTAACAAATAAATTATATACTATCTCTCTCTCTCTCTCTCTTTCTGTATCAGAATTTAGAGTAATAACGATTGGGTCGTTTTTACTATCATCATCATCATCATCATCTTCGTCATTGTTAATAATAAAACTTTAATGTGTGGCGACATGCAATTTTACTACGGTTTGTTGCCTTTTTAAAAAAAAGTAAGCAACTAGTTTTTACTCGTTTTACGTTGTTTTACTCTATTTCTTTTTCTATCACCGACAATTGTATTTTTTTTCGTCTCCCTCCTCCCCTCCCCCTCCCCACGTTCCACCCACTTATTTTTGTCTTCCTTTTTCGGATTTCCCAAAAAAAAAAAAAAAAAAAAGCTCAAGTCGTTCATTTTATCTAATTCAAACTTTTTTAAAATATGATTTAAAATTTTTATTATTATTATTATTTCATTACTTCCATCGACGAAGTGAAAGAATACGAGACCGTAAAAAACTATACAATTATTATTATTATTAATAGTTTTATAATTAATGTAATATAATCGAAATTCAAACATCGATCGCATTTAATATTATTATTATTTCTGTAAAAAGTATTAAGAAACTCGAACGTCTTAGTCTCGATACGTATTTAATTATCGTTTTTAAAAATCAATCATTATTATCATTATCATTATCATTATTATTATTATTTAAAACCAGAAATAAAAAGAAGAAGCCTTAAAAAGTAGAGAAATTTTTTTTTAAATACGATCGATAAGTAATTAAACTTTATAAGGTAATTAATAATAATAATATTAATAACAATTCAACATCAAACAAACAAACAAAGAAAAAGAAAACAGTCGAGACCACATTCTTATGATAACAACAAGTTTTGATAATGATGGCGTCATATTTATATTAAAAAAAAAAATTCGTCGTCGAATATTATTAAAAAATAAAAGAATTACTATACGAAAGAAGAATAGAAGACACATTTTGACTCGTCAAGTGTCACCAACTAATTATCGAAGAGAGAAGAGAAAGAAAACAAAAAAAGTTTCGCGTCGTGGCTCCGATTATTCGAGAATAAGTACAAAGAAAGGCTCAATAGTCCAACAAACAAACAAACAAACAAACAAACGACAAGACTTTTGTCAAAAAAAAAAAAAAGTTTGTCTCTCATTTTAGAAACGTGAATTGCGTGCCAAACGAACGAATATTCGGGAGTATATATAATATAGGACAATAAAATAAAATTATTGAGATTTATCTCGATGGTACTCCCCCCCCCGAAGGAGGAAAGGAGGGGAGGGAAGGGAGGAGGAGGTGGAGGTATTGTTTCGAACGTATTTCCTTCGAGTCGAAATATTCTTCTTTCATTATTCGTAAAGAAGAAAACGATTAAAACGGTTTTCGTTCGACGGACGAATTCGTTATAAATCACCGGAAGTCATTTAAATGACGTAAAAGTTTTGACGAGTGGTGGTGGCAAATAGTGTGTGTGTGTGTGTGCGCGCGACGAAAAGCGGAAGGAAAAAGAAGAATAAGAAAATGATTCGAGAAATCCGAAACCTAATTAAAGTATTAACCAGTACAACAAACGACAACGACAATCAATTTGAACAAAAATCTGGTTTTGAAAACCATTGTTCGTCAATAATATTAACAACAACAACAACAACCTTTGACCTTTTATGAAATCCTTTTTTCTCAGAGAGAGAGAAAGAGATTCCATTTTCCATTTCAATTTTTCTTTTCGAACCTTTACAAAAACTTTGATTTAGAAAATATGTGTGTGTGAGAGAGACAGAGAGAAAAACGGCAACCATTTTTTTTTCTCTTCGGATTTACTGCTCTCTTTCGCATGCGACATTTTTAAAAAAAAAAAACTTAAACGATTCAAATAATAATAATAATGATACCGATAAT
>NW_002987077.1:269933-294408 GCF_000006295.1 Pediculus humanus corporis | reverse complement strand
AAAAAAATTTAAAGGAAACGAGTATGGAATAGATGAAGAAAAAAAAGAGAAAGAGAAGGAAAGAGAGAGAGAGAGAAAGGGGAGGGGAAAAACGTGGACGACAAAATCGAACAAAAAAAAAAATTAAATACTTTTCGATATTTTTTCTTTTTTTTGTTTTTCCTTTGATTTTTTATTTACGAATGACGTCACGTCACGTTTACCTTTTTTCCTTTGTTTACTAAAAAACAGAAAAATCATTTAATTTTCCACTACGTGCCTCACTCGTCGTCGACTCAAACTCGAAAAAAATTCTTTGTAAAATTTTTTTTTTTTTTTTTTTCTCAACAACTTCCGGTTATCATTTAAAAAAAAAAAAAAAACCTTCGAATGGAAATCATCATTATTATTATCCTTTATAAAATAAAAAGACAGACATTTAACTCTAAATTATCAAAAGGTACGTTAGGTTCGTAGTGACGTCACATCGAAAGTGACATTTACGTGACTACGAACCGTTTGTGGCCGTTTCGAAACGTTTTAAATATTTCGCTTGTTGAGAATTTTAAAATTATCATCATTAAATTACTTAAAATAATGATGATGATGATGATGATGATGATGATGATGATGATGATGATGATGATGATGATGATGATGATAATAATAATAGCCCACCACCGTACACGAAAATTTTTTTTATACGTAAACCTTCCGAATTTTTTTATTTAACAAGAAAGTCACAAAAACATAAAAGTTGGAATAATTTGAAAAATATCGTTTGATGACGTCAACGCTAATTATTTTTTAATTTATTTACTTGATTTTAATAGAGGTTATGTACATAAGATTAAATGATAATTAAACCGACTTTAAATATTTTTTTTTTTTAAAATTTTATTCCTTCGGTTAAAAAATAAAAAAAATGAAAACTTGTTTTAAGATTTAAATTTGTTTTTTTTTTTTTTTTGTACTCCCACAAAAATCTGCTGCCGTTGCTGATTTTTAAACGAAAATAATAATAATAATAAATAATAATAAATAATAATAAAATAAATAAAAAAATTAATTAATATTATTAAAGTACTATAAACAATAATCGATTAATAAAAAGTCGATTAATAATAAAAATAAATAAAAAAATTTACTGTTATTCAAAAACGTTTGTGTTTGTTCTCGTTTTTTTTCGATTTGAATCATTTTTTATTACGACAATAACGACGACGACGACGACAACAACAACCACAACAACAAACAAACAAAACCGTTTATTTATTTCTTTCTTTTTTTTTCCCGTTAGTCGCAATCGAAATGAAAAATAAAATCATTTGAAAAACAACCAATCGCACACACACACTCACACACAAAAATTTTTTTTTTTTTTTTAAAGTCTACAAGTTTATAGATATTTATCGTTAGCCGACATAAAAATAATAATAATAATAAATCGACGAAAGGTTAAAAAAAAAAAATTATTATTATTATTTACAAAGGGTAGGAAGGAGGAGAGAGAGAGAGGAGAGAGGGGAGGATGTAAAATGGTAATTGCCACGACGATGTTATTTAGCTCGTGTAAATACAAAAAATAATTTTTTTTTTTTTTAATGATGGGAAATTCGACCAGACGAAATATATAAATTTAAAGAAAGACGATCCATCCTAACAACAACAACAACAACAAACACAACAACCATCGTCAATTGATGATGAACGATCCAAAAAAAAAAAAAAAAAAAGAATTGAAGAGGTTGAGATTATCCGTGATCGAACACACCTCCCACCAAATAAAATAAAAATTTTTTTTATTATTTACACTTTCACGAAATCACGACAGGTATGATGAGTGAGAGAGAGAGAGAGAGGGGGGGGAGGGGAGAGGGAAACAAGGTCGAAATAGATTACTGAGAAAAATAGAACTTTAAAAAATAATACGTAATAATAAAAATTAGAATAAAAAAAAAAAAAAAAGAAAAAAACGAGAAAAAAAAAATAATAATAATCCCACGAAATTATTATTATTATCATTTGTAAATTGGCGGGATAATTTTCAAAAAAAAAAAAAAATCGTCCAATTGTAAACTACGAACGTTCGCCGCCATTTTTATTTTACTCTATGCTTTTTTTTGTTCGACTAATAAATAATAATTAATTATTTAATTTTTGGACAGAACGATAACAAAAAACAAAACATTACGATTGTTTCATTTGTTTAAACAATTTCCGTTAAAAGTTTAAAATTATCGTCTGCTGCTGTTGCTGTTGCTGTCGGGGATTTTATCGTTAAACGTTCAGAAATTAAAATCTTAAATAAAAAAAACCGTTTTAATATCATTTGAAAAAACGTTCGATCGAAAGGGTTATGACGAAACACTGGCCGGAAAACCTTTGTAAAAACCTTCGTGAAAACCTTTTTATTATTATTATTATTATTATTTTATATTAAATTTTACATTTCGTTGATCAACCGTCATCATATCGCAACATATTCGCCCTTGTAAAAAAAAAAATTTTTTTTTAGTTTATCATGTTTTCCGTTATTTTTCCAGCATTATTTTTTTTACCTTTGTGATAACAAATTTTTTTTTTTTTTTTTTTTTTTTTTGTTATTTCACGTAACCGTTTCTCCTCCATTGTTTTTTTTTTTTTTTATATATATATAAAAATAACCTTTTTTTTTTATATTAATATATATATATTTTTTTTATCAATTTCTTTTATATTGTTTTTATTTCGCTTTTCCTTTGTTTGTTTTGTTTTGTTTTTCTTTTATTTTTCCTTTCAAACGTGTTTCCCCCTCCCTCCCCACTTTTTTTTTATTTTCAACCTTATCTTCAATTAATTTTACATTGTTTTTATTTATTATCATTTGAATTATAATCTTTTCCGCTTTTTTTTTCTATACGCATTTAAAAAGCGGAAAAGATTAATCTTTTTGTGAAAAAATAAACAAGTAATAAAAAATCGTGTGGTTGTTGTTGTTGTTGTTGTTGTTGTTATTGTAAATTTAAAATCGAGTCGCGTATGAGATTTGCACCTGACGACACAAATTTAAAAAAAAAAAAAAAAATACGCCCCCACATTAATGTGATGTGGCGGTATTTGAAAACCAGTTAAACGTTATTATTATTATTATTATTATTTAAACCCTAAGGTATAACTTTTTTTTATTATTTGAAATAAGATTTGTGTGTGTTTGTGTTTGTGTTTGTGCCGGTGTTTCCGGCTCGTGAACTCGCACATTCTCTCTCTCTCTCTCTTTCTCTCTTTGACAACATCGTAGCTTTTCTTGGCTTCTCCTCTCGTTTACAAAAAAAAAAAACCTAAATTGTACATTTGGAAATTCGATGTCAAATAAAGTCAACTCGCCGCCGATTGTTTGTTGAACAAACGCCATCATTTTTTTTTTTTCTTTCTTTCCCTTCGCAACAAACATCCGAATACTTTAAAACTTTTAATGGCGAAAAATTTATTCCTTACTCGATAGTTTACATAAACCTCGACAACCAAACGTAATAATAATAATAATTCGATTAATAAGGCCCCATACATCGTTCTATCATTTCTCAAATATTAATTGAAAATAATTAATTTTTTTCAGTCTCCCAAATAATAAGTTTGTTTTTTCTTTTTCTTCTTCTTCTTCTTCCGTTTGTTCACGTGGAAAAATATTTATTAAAAAAAAAAAATTTAAACATATATTCGGCGCGAATCATGCCATCCATTATTCTTCATGGGCGTGGTTGTTGTAAATAAAAAAAATTATGTATATGTATGCATATATATCTGCAAACATATTTGTTGCACAATAATTTATGTTTATGTTTATATAAAATGGGCGTGTGCGTGTGTTAATATTATTAAAATCGAAAACAGTTCATTCGTAATTCTTTTAAAAAAAAAAAAAAAACATTAAACTCACTAAAATTTATTTATTTATTTATTTTTAATAATTAATATAATCGAATGCATTTTTACGGTACGTCGCGTAAGAAAAATAAAAATATTTTTAATTTTGTATTAATGGATTATTATCTCAAATTTTCGGGGAGGCGAGGTGGGAGTTGGGGGGGGGGGGGAATCCGTACCGAAATAGAAAAACACCTTCTTTCATCGAACCGAGCCAAAGGATTTAAACAAAAACCTAAAATCGCCTAACAGAATTTTTTCTCTCTTTAAACATATATAAACGCATCAATTCAAATAATAATAATAATAAAATTAAGTAAATTTAAAAAAATAATAATAATACTAATTTTTTTCCTTACAAATTTGATAATAATCATGATTTATAAACGTAAATATATTTGGTGAGAAAGAAAGAAAGAGAGAGAGAGAGAAAGAGAGAAAGAGAGAGAGAATAAAAACAAATTTAATTTTTTTTTTTTTTTGGGCATGACCACCGTCGTATTTTCGGGCTTCCACGCACGCACGCACGCACTCACACACGCACACACAAACACATAATAAAAAAAAAATTGTTGTAACACGAAACGTTACAAACTATATACAATTTTCTTCCCCTCCCACAAAATTAAATTAAAAAAAAAAAAAAAAATCATTTACACGTTTTTCTTCCTTTTTCTTTCTTTTTCTTTTTGTTCAGACAAGTTACATTAAATAATTTACTTGTCAAATTACATAAAAAAAAAAGAAAAAAAAATTATCAAATGATTACCATTTAATAATCTTTGTCAAATTATTTTGTGAATGAAAAAAAAATAAAAAAAATCACCCAAAACACACACAAAAACTATTATCATTATCATTATTGTTTTCATTCGAAGCGAAGAACCATCATCATCATCATCATCATCATTAATTAATTATTAACGTGCATTCATTAATAAATAAATATTTATTTATTAATTGTGTTTTCGTCGTAATTAATTTAATTTAAATTAATTTTTTTTCTTCTTTTTTTCTCCTACTCGTTTCCAACGTGTTATTAAAAAATAAATAAATAAATAAATAATTAATTTTTTTATATACGTAATTAATAAATTATTCACACGCCGTAATTTTGTTGTTAGTTGTTGTTTGTTGTTGTTTTGGTTGTTTTTAATTTTTTTAAAATTTTTTTTTTACTTTTTTTACGCTTTTAAAATATTCGTTTTTTTTTTCCACGAAATTTATTACCCTTAAAAAAAACAAACAAACAAACAAACACAAAATTTTTATGCGTTTGCGTTTGCGTTTGTTTATATACTTTTATATAAATTTTATTTTATGTATAAATACTACCGACAACCGTAAAATTAAAAATCTGATAAAATACGATGATAACAAACAAATCCGTTTATAAAAAATTATAAATTACGATATTATAATTTTCTTTTTATTTTGAACGTATCGCCTCCCACTCCGCCATATTTCTTTCCTCTCCCCCCCCCCGAAAAATTCGATGTTTAGCGCCTTAAGAAGTACAAAACAACCACAAGAAAAACAATCGACAAACAGGTGATTTGCATTCGTACGAAATTCCCCATGTTTCGATTTTTTTAATTAATCACAAAACGATTAAAAAAAAAATCCCCGAAGTAAATTAAATAATTTCCTCATAAACTTTTTTCAAAATGGCGTCCAGCAAACTACCAACTTGACGAATTATTATTATTATTATTATCAAACGCTAAGACGTAAATATAAACAATAAAATTATTCAAAGTATTTTTCCTTACCGTTTAATTATTTTTAATACTATTATTGTTTTTTTAATTGTAAATAAACGATATGAAAGGAGAAAAACACACGAAAAAAAAAATTAATTAATTAATTCTGGCGGCCATTTTTAAAATGAATCGTGAAATAAATTTTTACTCTGAAGTAGGAAAAATTTTTCACAAATTTAAATTATTTATTTGTTTTAAATCGCCATTTTGTTTTTTTATTTTTATTTTCGATTTTATCGTTACTATTATTAATATTTAAATGTAATATTTTAAAAACGATACGTTTTTCATTACGATTTTATTAATTTGAAATTCACGTTCGCCATTATGATAATAATAATAATAATCATAATAATAACAACCGATTTTGAATACTTTTTCCTGCAAGTTAAAAAAAAAAAATATTTATACCGATCGGAAAAACAAACAATTTTAACCTTTAAATTTTTATTTTTATTTTTTTAATTTTCTTATTTATTTTAAATCAAATCGAATCGATTTTAAAACGCGCCTAAAATTTCAATAAAATAATAATTTAAAACACAAAAAAAAAAAGAAAAAAAAATTAAATTTTTTTCTCATTTTATTTTTACGCGCCCGTTGTTAAAACATTTAAAACATTTTTTTCCTATTGAATAATGTGACGTGTTAATGTGAATAACGTGTTATTATCATCATCATCATTCGAATTGATAAATTTTTTTCCCCTCCATTTCCCCTCCCCGCTTTCGCCCCGTCGAAAAATAAAGAAAATCAAATTTTTAAAATAGTCCGACGTTTATAACATTACTCAATCATTAATACTATTAATTTTTTTTAATTTTTTTTTTTCAAAAATAGTTTTTTTTCTTTTCCCCCGCCTCTAGTGCCGCCATATTTTTTTTCCAGGAACAAAATATGCAAGAAACAAACTAAAAATAAAAAATTTATCTTTTTTTTTTTTTTTTTTTAAAACAAATTCTTCGACGTCGGTTTGTTTGTTGTTATAAAAGGGAGAGATAAAAAAAAAAAAATTAAATATTTTTTGGAATTTGAAAACTTTTTTTTTCCTCCATATTTTTCCAAAAAAAAAAAAAAAAAAACGAACTTTTAATTACGAAAATGGTAAAAATAAAATGAAAATTAAATAATAATAATAATAATAATTTATACTCGTCTCGCCTGTTTTGGAATTTTTTTAAAAAGACCGTCAGGAATTTCTTTAGAAAAATATAAATCAAAATTTCCCCCCCATCCCCCAATTTAAAAAAAAAAAAAAAAAAAAAAAAAAAAACAAAAAAAACAAAAAAACCTGTTGCACGATTTTATTTTTCTCGAAAAGGATTTTCCGGAGTTATAACGTTTTAGAATCGAATCCGCGAGTTTTAAAATTTGAATTTTTTTTTTTTTAATCACGTGGTGTAATTCCGCGGCATTTATGCCCACCCCTTCCCCCTCCCTCAATAATTTAATAACAATAACAACGAAACCGGGGGTTTTCAACATTTAAAATATGCAATAATAAAATGGCCACCAGGAGTTTGTTGTTGTTGTTGTTGTTACATCAAAGTCATTGTTATTATTGTTGCACAATAATAATAATAATAATAATAATAACTTTATTAACGTTTGTTTTAGTTTAAATTATACATTTAAAACTTGGTTTTATGACCTGCGGAATCATCAACAACCATATTTTTCATCATTATTCGTTAACGTTTTTTTAAGAAAGAAAAGAAAAAAGGAAATAGGAAATAGTAATCCAGAGTGTTTTAGTGGGAAGTAGCCTGAGGCTGAGTCCCACAACTTCCTTTTTACCGGGGGAAGGTTGGGGTGGTATTACTCCTGGATCACCAAAAAAAAATTATTTTTATTTTTTTATTTCAAATCCTGCTTTTTTTAATAAACAAAAAATTAAAAATTATAATAACGCCGCGTTTGGTTGAATTTTTTTTTTTTTAAAAACAATGAAAAGAATTTGAAAAATTTCATTTCATCAAACTCAATTTTTGTTGACTCATTTGAAATTTTTCAAATTCCACCACCGTAACTCCCTCCCCCGCCTACTCCCTCCTTTCCTCTTCCCCCTCCATTTAGTATTCGACCCTTTTCCTTCCTTCCCCCTCTCTTCTATCGTTTTTTTTTTTTTTTTCGTAAAAACCTTCATCATCCTCCTCCTTACTTTACTTTTGACTTTTCCCAGTAAAGTTTCCTTCCCCACCACCACCCCCTAATCATTTTTATATGTTTTTAATGTTACGCAAGATACGGTTACTTTTCTTTCTACTATGAAAGGAAAACTCTTTTTTGGAAAAATTTTCCAGGAGCCATTTTTAAAAGAAGATTTTTTGGAGAAATTTTTAAAAAATGAAAAAATTTATTAAATTTTAAATGAATATTTTAAAAGTCCTCAACAACCAAGGCTTAACTTTTAATAAAAAAAAAAAAAAAGGAAAATGGGGGGGATAAAAAAGGAAAACCTTTTTTTCCGCCAGAGTTTTAAGTTAAACAGGAAGTCAATTTAAGAGCAAAAGCAACAACATCAACAACTAAAACAAAAACAAAAACAAGAACCGGGAAGGTTTTATTAAGTTTTCATAACAAATTTTTTTTTAGTTTTTTTTTTTATCGTTAATGCCCCTAATTTTTTTTAAACAAAATTTTCCAGTCGGAAAATTTCTTTTCTTATCATTATTATTATTCCGATTTTTTTTGTAAGCCTTAACGAATTTCAAGGTGAAAAAATAAAAAAATAAAAAACAAATAAATTAAACGATTACGCGCGCGACCTTTTTTTTAAATATTTTAAAAGGATTTAAGGATTTATTACGTCGGAATGTTTTTTCCCCTTATTTTTCTTGCTTCCCCCCCACCACCACCGCGTGAAAAATGAACCGTAATCATCATTATTATTATTATTTTCAAACTTAACTTTATCTTTTTGAAAAGAGACAAACGTTTCGTTTCTTTTTGTGTGTCTAAAATTACATGAATTATTTAACGCCGTGACTTTAAAAATTTACTTTTTTTTTTGTCTTATGTTGGTAGGGTTGAAAAATACTCCCGCCCTTCCCCTCCCCCTTAAAAGAAAAATTATCCATTTAAAAATTTAACGTTATTGTTGTTGTTGTTGTTGTTACCAATCAATCATTTCAACCGTTTTTTAAATTTGAAAACTTTTTTACTGAAAAATTATTTCTGTTTTAAAAATAAAATTAAATAATAAAACATTAACGGACGACATTTTTCCGACAATTTAAATCAATTTAATTTTTAAAAAAATTATAATTTATTTTGTAAAATAAATAAATAAAAATAAATTTTTTATTGATTTTTTTTTCATCGCCTTTACTACATGCATGCGCGTAGACACAATAATAACAATAAAAAAAAAAAAATTAATAATAATAATAATAATAATAATTGAAAAAGGGGGGCAATAAAATAAAAAGTTCATAAATATGTCAAACCGTATAATTAAAAAAAAAAAAAAAAAATGATTATTGACAAAAACAATCGATAATAATAATAATTTTTCGTGCTACTAAAATAAAATTTTTTTATTATTATTATTTCTCTCTCGCACCGTATAAAACCGTCTTATAATTATAAATTTAAATGGCGTGAGTAAATATTTTTTTATACATTAGTCACCACACGTCGTAATTTACGCGCACGCACGCACGCACGCACGCAAATACACGTGTTTAGTTTTGGGTATTTAAACGATTATTTAAACGAACCTGAGGTTATCGCGAACCTTAAATCCTCAAATTTTATTTATTTATTTGAAATTTCTCCATTCTCAAAAAATATATCGAGACTTGATATTACCCATTATTATTATTATTATTTATTTATTATTATTATTATTATTATTATTATTATTATTATTATTATAAAAAACCCTACAAAGTAGTCAAAACGTATGAAATATCACTGGAAAAAGGTTTTGTTTGTTAATCATCCATCGCCGTAATCAAAACCGTATAAAAATATAATTCAAATTGAAAGATAATAATAATAATGAGTACTTTCATCATCATCATTATCATTTCCCTTTTTTTCCTTTTTCCCCCTCCTCTTTCTCCTTTTTTCATCCCTCACATTTTAACCAGGTTTTACTTGAAACCTGTTTCGTTACGTTTAATATTCAATTTTTTTTCATTTAAAATTTATTAAAAATAAATAAAAACAAATCGTTTCGTGCAATTTCGTTATCACTGGTTATCAAATATCAAAACAAACAAACAAACAAACAAACAATCAAACAAACAAATCCGCGTTTTCCTTTCTTTCTTATTTTTTTTTCTCTCTTTCGTTTACATTATCCAACCAAGTTAATATCGTCAAATTGAATCGCGGCTAATATAATGGATAAGAAAAGAAAAAACTTTTCAATGGACAATAATGATAATAATAATAATAATAATTTATAAATTATGCCATGAAAGAAAGGCCGTTCTTAATGACAACTTAATAAAAAGAAATTTCTTTTTTTTTTTTTTTTTTTTTTGAATGATTTAAGTAAAATGTGATGATGATCCAGTGGGATGTTAAATGATTACATGGTTTTAAAAATAAAAAAAAATCCGATGAAACAAAGGAAATAAAAAAAAAAAGGAAAAGAAGAAAGAAACGACATATTCCACGCCGATATTCTCTTTTGTATTCAAATGAACGGAAGAAACTCCCAAAAAATTAAATTAGATATTAATAATTCGGGGAAAGCAAAAACAAAAAACAAAAAAATGAGAATAATAGGATGAAAATGTGGGGTGGAAGGAAATTAAAACCTCATCCTCCTCCTCCTCCTCCTCTCTCTCTCCCCCTTCCCCTCACCAAAAAAAAAAGATCCTCGTCAAAACATCAGACGATACGAACGAACGCCTACGCGAATTCGAATAATGATAATAATTTCTTTCTTTCATTTTTTTTTACATCGGTACCGTTTGCGGAGGGGGGGGGGAAATTTAATTTTTGCTATCGTTCAAAGAACTCAAATCAAATTTTTATAAACAAAAAAAAGAAAAAAAAAATTATTAATTTTTATTATTAAAATAAAATAAAATAAAATAAAATCTCGACGTCTCCTCCCTATCAAATCCCATAAATTTCAATTTTAATATAAATAAAAAAAAATTATATATATGTATATATAATATTTTATTAAAGATCCGGGAATCCAGAAAAAAATATGACGATAATAATAATAATAATAATAATAATAATAATAATAATAATAATAATAATAATAATAAAAGGTTTAACAAACGTGTATTATTATTATTATTAACATTATAAAAATAATTTTAAATAATTTTTACAACCACCACCACCACCACCCTCGCTCGTTCTTTACGATAATTGTTTTATTTATTTATTAATTTATGTTAATAATAAAATTCTATTGTTTTTAATAATATTAATAATAATGATTATTATTATTATTATTTTTTATCATTACCGATTTATTCGTTTCCCCGATTTTAACCCTATTTTTTACCCTATAAAGAGAAAAAATTACAAAACAAAAAAAAATCGTTTTTAAATTATTTATTTATCCCGTTTGTCGTTGTCGTTGTCGTTGTCGTCTTTGTGTGTTCGCTTGTTGATTATAAATGAAAAAAAAAAGAGGAAGAAGAAGAAAAAGAAGGAGAAGAGGAAGAGTAAAAAGAAAAAGAAAAAAATTATTATTCGTTTGTTTGTTTAATTATTAAACAATCACACGTTGTGTGTTGTTGTTGTTGTTGTTGTGTGTTGTTGTTGTTGTTGTTGTGTGTTGTTGTTATTCATTGTTTTGTTGTATCGTTATTAAGAATTATGTAACTATAAATAATTATTATTGACGGGTGAATATTCATTAAATAATAATGGGCAAAAATTAATAGGTGGGCAAGGCGTCATCATTCATGATTTATATATTTATATCGTTACAGAGTTTTTTTTTTCTCATTTTGAATTCATTTAAAAAAAAAATTTATAGAATGTTTTCTCTCTCTTTCTCTCTCTCTCTTTCGAGTCTATCTACGAATGATTTTTAACGCTTCCCCGTCGTTTTAATTTTAAATAATAATAATAATAATAATAATAAGGTAAAATAATTTTTTAATAATTTTACGGTAAAAAAAACGTGTTATTATAACGATATCGCCCCTTTTATTTATTTATTTATTAATTATTATTATTACTTTTTTTTTTTTATACGAAATCTACCACAACCTCACTTTTATTTGTTTGTGTTTATTGAAAAAACGAAATAAAGAAAAAGTTCAACAAACGCGTTTGTCTACGACAAACGATTACACGTTTCCCTTCGTTTTCGCATCGATAAATTTATTAAACTCCAAACATTTTTTTTTTAATAATAATAATAATAATGATAAATTACACATTTAATTTTTTATACAAGATCTCAACAACAAACAAGAAACAATCATTAAAATACAAACGGTAGACGTCTAACCAAAAAAATCTTTTCGGTTAAAAAATCCAATTGAACACAAAAAATTCCAACACAATTTTCCCTTTTGTACGATAATCCTTAACAAACAACAACAACAACAACAAGAGGGCGACCCCCAAAATAAATTAATAAAATAAAAACACAGTAATTATAATAATTAATATTATTACACATAAAATAATAAATAAATAAATAATCCCTGTAATTATTATTATATACGCACGCACGCACACACACACGCATAAAATTTTTTTATTTTTAAATAAATAAAACGTCTTTTCCGTATGTTTTGAATATGTAAAAGGGCAAAAGTTAACAAAGCGATTTTCAAACATTTAAAAACATAAAAACATAAAACACAAACACACTCACGCACTCACGCACTCACACACACACACACAAAAAATTGTAATTTATGATGAAAATTAAAAAAATTTTTTTTTTCCCCCTTTATTAAAAAAAAAAAATTTTATTTAAAATGTGAAAAAATAAAATAAAATAAAAAAAAATTTCGAGACCTATTGACCTCTTAACAGCAAGGTTTCTTTCACGTATAATATATATTCACTTTTACTAAAAATAAATAACCGAGTAATAATAATAATAATGATGATGATGATGATGACGACGATAATTATAAAAAAAAATTTTACCAAATATTAATTGACCATTTTTATTTTTCATTTATTTACTATTAATTTATTAATAAATGAAAAAAAAAATAATAATAATAAATAAATAAATAAATAAATAAATTCGTGTAAGGTTTATTATTAAACTCCTGTGAATTCTTTTTTTTTTTTTTTTTTATGTAACAGCAGGACGTAAACACTTGGCACAACAACCGAACCTAAAAAAATATTTTCTAAAATGTTATTGCCTTGTTTTCCATTTTGTTTTTTTTTTTTTTTTTTTTTGTTTCTTCTTCGACCAAATTGAATTATAATTTTTTTGTTTCAACTTCTTCTTCCCTTCTGTTTGTTTTTTTGTTTTTCCTTAACGAATAATTAAATGATTCTTATGTGCGTGTTCATACAACGCGGTTTTGAATGTTTAAAAAAAAAAGAAAAAAAAAATGAGCAACAATAATTTTAATATTTTACACAAGGCATCTAAAAAAAAAAAGAATTTTCTTTTTCTTTTTTTCTTATTTTCCAGTAGTCTTCTCCAGCCAACATTGAAATAAAACGTAATGATAAATGCGAAAAACGAAACAGCTAATAAAATTTATTTAATAATTTTTTTTTAAATATACAAAAAAAACCAACCGAGTCGTCGTAAATTATTAATTATTATTATTAATTTAAAAAATAAGAATAATAATACTACAACATTGCAAATGTATATAAAATAAATGAATCGAGCAAAAATTCCAAACAGCAACAACAACAACAACAACAATAATAATAATAATAATAATAAAACGCTAAGAATCGAAGAATCGTTTTCCATCTTGCAAAATTAAAAAAAAAAAATTTTCTCTCTCTCTCTCTTTCTCTCTTTCTTTCTCTTAATGGAAACCACATGGATTAATAATTGATTTTTTTTTTTTTTTTTTTTTTTAATTTTCAACTTTAGGTACGTTTATTACGTCATCACAAATACCCTTTAATCGTGTACACGCACTCTCTCTCTCTCTCAACTATTGCAAAAATTTACTACAACCACCACCACCACCACCATCACCATCGATGATCATTTCTAACAAATAATTTAAAATTAATTTTGTTGTTGTTGTTGTTATTCTTACGACGATCGTACATTTTCCATTTTATTTACCGTATAAAAATTGCGATAAATTGAAAATGCAAAAGTTCAAACTTCTCCTTTTTCTAATTATTATTATTATTATTTTTTTTTTTTTTTTGCATCATATCAAACGCGGTGGCTGAACTTGGATACGACCCGTGCAATTTTTTTTTTTTTTTTTTCATTTATTTATTTCTTTACGACTATGTCAAAAAGAATCAGGTAATAAAAGAAAGAAGAAAGAAGAAAAAGAATAAAAAAAAAAAATCTATCAGACCATATACCGATTCTCGATCATCATCATCATCATCATCATCATCATCTATTGTATTACATTAATTGAAAAGGGTAATAAATTTTACTCGACCTTCCTATTTGTTAATAAACAAAGGTCGTGTTGACTTTTTTTTGTCGAAAGAGCGGTCGGAAGTTGATAACTACCACTAAAAAACTCTTTAGATTATAATTTTTTTTTTTTTATTATTAATTTCAATTGAAAATTTTTACTACTTTTTTCTTTTTTCTTTTTGAAACGTGTTTTACGTGATATATTTATATATATATATATATATATATATATATATATATATATATATATATATATAAAATAAACAATAAAGTAACTGAGCCGTTCCGAAATTTTATTACGGTCGTCTACTGACTGCTACACTATTACTTAATTAAATTAACTTTTGAAAAAGTTTTTTTTTTTTCGCAAAATGTTTTGCACGCTCGTAAAAGGTAATAGTTGTTTTGAAATTAAATTCAAAAGTGTTAATATGAATGAAAACAAAAACAACAACAACAAACGACAACGACAACAATAACAATAACAGAAAAAAAAAAAGAAAGAAATGTGATTTATATTCATATAAATTTATAATTAATTTCCTTTTTAATTATTATTATTATTATTTATTTATTTTTTTCTTGTTTAATAATTTTCCCCTTAATATTATTAAACTAAATAATTATTATTAATTAACGTGGGATTATCGTTTTTATGGGATATTGATAAAATCCGAAAAAAAATTAAATAAAATTAAATCATTCAATGCCATTTTCCCTAGCACGACATGACGTAAGCAATGACGTCAGGTGGGCAACAAGTCGAACCGATTTCACATGATTTTGTTATAATCATAGACGAAAAAAATAAAAATAATTTATAAATAAATACGACGAACTGACCAACTTTTTCCACGTTCATCTTAAACCGTCCCCCTACTAAACGTACGATTGTTCTAGAATGTGATTATTATTATTATTATTATTATTATTATTATTATTATTATTATTATTATTATTATTATTACCTAACCTGCTTAAAAAAAAAAAAAAATTTTTAATTTTTTATATGGATTCTTTTTATCGTTTTATTCTATCCGATGCCTTTTGAATTTTTATTTGTTTTTTTTTTTTTTTTACGGTCAACCAATTAGTCGAAGAAGAAAGAGAAGAAAAACGGGGGAGGGGAGGTGAGGGGGGGCGCGTAGAAAAAGATGACGAAGAGGAAGGAAAAACAGAGAAATGAAATTATATGTAATTATATTGATACAGTCTGTTGTTTGAGTATATATGATTCACGATTATTACATTATAGTGCCCTTTTTCTAAACATGATTTATATTATATATTTTTGATAACTGATCATCGAAAGAAGGTTGTGGTGGTGGTGTTGGGGGAGCAGGTTGCTCATGAGCCCCTACGGTCGATTACTGGTGGTGATGGGATAACGAGAATTCCAACCGTTTCCGAAAAAATTATACTTGTTTGATTTGTTACATCTTCTTTTTATTATTATTATTATTATTATTCAATCGAATAAACGTCAACTAAGTTTACAACACACGGACAACAAACAATCTCTCTCACTTTTATTCCGCGTATACATAAAACAAACCAATCGATCGATTAATTATTAATAATACTTTGACTTTATTTACCCCCCCCCCCCCGATTTATGCCTTTGCCAACAGAAAAAAACGAAAGACGACTAATAATAATGATTATTTTTAATTATGGAAAGGATTAAAATTTTTAATAGTAATCAATGAATGAATTATAAACAGTAAGTAAAGGAAGTGTAACCTTTTGTGAATGAGTGAATCGTCTTTTATTTAATTGTACGTTAATTTTTTAAATGTCCGACCGATTATGCTCCTCTTTTTTATTTCTTTTATTTATTTCTTCTTTTTTTTTTTTTAATAAATCATCTACTTCCTTTGAACGCACAACTTTTTTTTTTTTTTTTTTGATATGTATCTATTGCTAAATAAGTGCTTTAGTATTTTTATTTCTTTTCTTTCGTATTCGGAATCTTTTATTTATTTATTTATTTATCTTTTTTTTTGTAAATTCCGTTGTTTTGTTAACAACAATAACAAAACGTGAGGTAATAAATCAAAATTCATGTTAAGCTAAAAAAAACTAAGTTCAAACCGCAATCAATGTTTTCTGCTTCCTTCTCTTTTGTTTTTTAATCCTGTTTTGATGATACATCGATCATACCGTAAGTAAGGTTGATAGACAAAACAATGGGGGAAAATTCTTTCTAGAATAATTTCAACTGTCCTAAATAAATCCCCAAATTTTTTTTTTGTAGTTTTTTAAACATTCGATTAAATTTCAACATTTTTTAAAAAATTGCGAGAGTTACACGATAATTCGTACTTATTTTGTGTGCTTCGCAAAGAAAAGAAAACAACCCGTTAATAATAATAATAATTATAAACGTGAAAATGACATTGTTCGAAACACAACAGGTGCAACACGTGCAAATAACAATAAATATATATGTGTGTAAAGTATATTCGAAATTGTTAAAAATTGTTTATTTGCGCACACACTCCCTTAATTTTAAATTTTAATAATTTCAAAAAAGAGAAAATGAATTAAAAATAATGAGAAAAAAAAAAATACGAGAGAACAATAATAATAATAATATTTTCAAAAAACGGTCCAAGAACCGAATAAACCGACACGAGAACGAAAACCTGAATTCTCTATGAAATAAATATCATTTTACTGACATCTATCGGATATTTTACGAACCGTTACAATTCAAATTTTTTTCCCTCCAGTTTTTCTTTTCTTTTTTTTTTTTTTTTTTAAATCATCAACTTGAAAAAAAATGTTTAACCGTTCTTTTCCAACCTCTCTCTCTCTCTTTTTCCGCTTTCCATAATTTCTTATAAACACACACACGCACGTACGCACCCGACAATATTTTGGCATTTATATCGTAATAACCCGAAGGTATAATATGTCATCTCGTCGTTTGCAAACAACCCGATATAATAATATTAATATAGAGTGAAAATAATTTGAAAAAAAAAAAAAGAAAAAATTTATTGGAAAAAAAAAAATAAATCTGCCAAAAAGAAAAAGAAAAAAAAAAACTTTTTTTTTTTTTCTCCAGCAATTTTAATGTTTTGTTTAAAATCCTTTCGTATCGTAGGGCGCGCATATAAAAATTTAGATTATTGGTTCTTATATTAAAAAAAAAAAAAAAAAAAAAAAAGAAAACATGACAGCATCAACGTAAAAAATAAAAATAAAAAAAAAAAAAATTATTTATAATCTACGATTAGAACTGGAAGTCGTCAGTCTTTCCATTCCAAGTCGTAATTCACTGGATAATCGTATTCATTCAATTTTTTTTTTTTTTGTTAAAGAGTTTGTTAAGTAAGTATTCGTTTCGTCGAAAAACTCAATCATTATGATTTATAATGTGGCCTAAATTGCGTCCGTAAAAATCAAACATGTCAAAACTTATACCCGGGGAATATTTATCAAATCTAATATAAAAATTAATTACTAATTTAAATTAATACGGTTGTTGTTGTTGTTGTTGTTTGTAATGGTAGCAGTACACTTAGTTGTTTACATTATCCTTTAGATTTAAAAAAAAAAAAAAAAAAAAAAAAAAACATTTCGATAGAGAGAATCATCATCAAACCACAATCAACTTCCAAGTTTAACAATTCCAATCATCATCATCATCAACATTATTATTATTATTATTATTATTATTATTATATAAAAGTACTCGGATTGTTTTTTTTAATCACGATTCAATATGTCTCTTTAAATTTTTTTTTTCGACCTTTTATTACCTCTTTAAATTAAAACGAATGTTTTTTTTTTTTTTTTTAAATTGTGGTCTGGTAGTTCTTTGCCTCGAGGAAATTTTCATCACCTTTCTGGTTTTGGTGTCGATCGATGCTCTCCTCTTTTTTTTTTAGAGATACTGATAATAATTAAAAAAAAAGTTTTTTTTTTAATGGAGGAGCAAAGCTGATAAAATCAATTACAATGCCGATATATTAAACAGGTATTCGGTCACACGTTTTCTTTAAGTAAATTTTTGATTTAAAAAAAAAAAAAAAAAAAAAAAAAATTGCAACTATTTTATATATATATATAAATAAATAACCCAGAGGGCAACCGAGATTAAACATACCAGTTTTTAACCAATCACCATTTAAAAAACCAAACACGGGCGGAGATTATTAAAATGGATAGACAACAAACACCTAAAACACCAAACAACAAACACAATCATACGGCCTCTTAATAAATTTTTTAAACATAAATTTTTCCAAACTTTTTTCTTTTTTTTTTTAATTTAAAAAAAAAACAATCTTAAACAAACAACAAACTTAACCTCTAATATATAAAAACACTTTGTGTTTGTGTTTGTTTGTGTTTGCATATCAAAATTTAAATCTAAACGTGGATGAAAAAAAAACTTTTTTTTTTTTTTTTTTTTTTTTTTAAATGTAATTTACTATTTAGTATTAGTTTAGTCTTTAAAAAAAAATTTAGTTTCTTTAATTAATATTTAATGAAGAATTCGAATCAATTAAAAAAGCAAAAAAAAAATTTCATTTAAAAATAAATTTAACGCCTAAACGAAAAAAGGAAAAAACGTTAACGACAACAACAACCCATCATACGACCTGCCAATTTTCAACCCAAAAAAAAAACAATAATAATAATAATAATCAGACCGAAAAAGATGAGTTAGGTGGGAGTGGGAGGGGAGGGGGAAGGGGGTTTCGTCTTAGGTAAAATCCCTAATTCACCGTTCAACCTTTACTAATTAAAAAATAAATAAACAAAAAAAAAAAAAAACTAGAATATTTAATACGTAACTACCGGCGCCCATAGTTTTTTTTTCTATTACCACTTTCAACATCAAATGGAATAGTTTATGTCTTAAATAATATTATTTAGATCGCCGCCATATTTTTTTTCTCTCGTTAATAATATTCACCGATAACTCGTTTCGAATATATCGAACCGTCGCAACCATAATTTAAAAAAAAAAAAAAAACGATTTCAACCATAATTGAACATTTTGAAATTTTAGTTAAATCAAAGTTTTTAACCACGGGCCAAGCGGTCTTTTTTTTTTTAAACATATATTTAACACATTCGTTTTAAAATAATTTTTAGGCGCGTTTACTTTTTTTTTTTTTTTACACGTAAAGCAAATTCATTATTATTATTATTATTATTAATATTTTCGTTGATGATTTTTTTCTTGTTTGTATTGACGTTAGTTAAATTTTTTTTTTTTTTTTCTATTTCCCTTTGGATTTGACGACGAATTTTCTTCCCTCTCTCTCTCTCTCTCTCTCGATTTCCTGCCTGTACCCTTTTTCCTTTTTTCTTTCCTTCTACTTCCGTTTTAGATTTGACAATTTTCATCGAATCAAACATTATATATAATTATTTTCCAGTCGTTTCTATTTTTTTTCGAATGTTCCCCTTACTAAACGGTAGCCAAAACGATAAAAAAAATTTTTTTACATTCTCCAAACTCTGACGTCATCGTCACATTCGGCATTAATAATAATAATAATAATTTCCGATCCTTTTTTTTTTTTTGTTTGTTTACAAACAACACGAATAAATGATTTTTAAACCGTGAAATTTCATTTTCAGACACTTTTGATTGGAGAACGTAAAAATTCTTATCCAGCCTCGTTTTCTTCTTCTGGAATTAAGTTTCAGGCAATAATAGAAAGAGGTAAAAGAGCTACCGTAACTCTCAACATTTCAATAATAATAATAATAATTAAAAATAAATTTTCCAACTTTATTACTGTTTTTTTTTTTTTTTTTGCCTGATTCAAATTATTGTTTAAATAAAAGTGACGACACCGGTTCTATCGTTCTGTAATTGTCAAGTCTACTTATTTCCTTTTCCCCTTTCCTCCCTCCCCCTCCCTTCCAAAAAAAATAACGATAACGTCGAACGGAAAAGAAAACCAAAAAAAAAAAAATAATAATAATAATTCGATCCGTTTTAAAAATTTCCCCATCGATTCATTTTTCCTACGAATGACACACAAGCGTACATATGATAAACAAACCGCCAAAAACATTTTCAAAATTTTAAGTAACGTGCATCTTGCGTACTTTTCGAATTTCCCTAAAAATTATATTATTATTATTATTATTACAAGTGACATTATTATTATTAATGTATTTATACGTATTTATGCACCAGTTTTCGCGACTGACTTTAATTTATTTCTAAATAATAATAATAATATTTAAATAAAAGGCGAGATTAAAACTTATTAAAACGAACTCAAAAGTTTTATGATTTTCAATTAAAATTTCGCCTCGACAAGAAAATTTTAAGCTTCTTAATTTAAATTTTACTTTTATTATTTATTATTTATCATAAGCTTTTATATCAAAAAAAAAAAAAAAAATTTCAAAAAAAATAAAAAAGTAAAATCGTCCATGTTGAATTAATTTGATATATTATCATGTGAAAATTCATTATTGTATTAATAATAATAATAATAATAATAATATTTATCGAGAAGCAAAGGTGTTTTCCCTTTTTCCCTTTTTTTTTTTGAAAAAACGACAACGAAACCATTTTTCATTTTGCCTGTTTTCATCCTAAACAATCATTTCATACATTTAACGACGACAGCTACCTGAATACCTGGGAAAAAACACGCGCCAAAATTTTTAAATCATTTTTAAAAGATTACACGAGTGCGAAATAAAAAATAAAACTTTGACTTAATCCGCTTCGGGCAATCGACCTAAATTATTTTTTGCACAAATCGTAGGGATAAGAAAAGGTTCAAAAAAAAAAAAAAAACGCGCCTAAAACCAAATGAAAATTTAAAAAAAAAAAAAAAAAATTTTTTATTTACGTAGTCGACTGTTTTTCACGTGTTTCTCTTCTTCTTCTTCTTCTTCTGCTTTTTTCCCCCGTTTAATTTTTTTGTTTACATACATTAGAGTTAGACACAGCCTCGAACCAAACGAGGTAAGGGGGTAAGAAAAAACATTCACGTTTTAGTTACGTTAAAAATATGTAATCGTGAAAATGTAAATGATGATGATGATGATGATGATGATGATGATTTTAATAAGTAAACACGCAAAAGAAAAATTAACTAACGGTTTAAAAAGTTATATAGATATACCTATGAGGCGGGATTATTTTCTTTTTTTTTTTTTTTTTGAAAAATAAATATGTTGAATTTGATGTAAAATTATAAAACAAACGTCTTTTAGTTAGTTGTTGTTGTTGTTGTTCGGGCGCCGACAAATTTTTACTTTGAAACTTGCAAACTTGTTAATGATAGGGTCTCGGTAGCTCATCGGCATACCTTCCAGTCAGTCTCCAGTCAGGTTTCGTTTTTTTATTTATTTATTTATTTTCTCTCTCTCTCTCTTACTATTATCCCTCCCATCCCCCCCCCCATGCATCCTCCTCCGCTTTATGTCTATATACGCTTTAAAATTAAATACTCTTTTTTTTTTTTTTTTTAAATAAAAAATGTTGTTTATATAACTTTTTCATTCATTTTTTTTTTTTAAACGAGAGAGAGAGACACCCTAATGGGATGAAATTTAAAGTTTACAAAAAAATCAAATATTATAATAATAAATAAATAAAAAAGAAAAAGAAAATTATCCCGAGAAGGATTTATTATTTCTCGTAAGGTACTACTACCACCATCACCACCATCCCAACAACAAAAACAAACTACAGGTTTTTTATCGACCCACAAAACAATCCTTTAATAACACTGCCCCCCCCCTTTTTATTTATTTTTTTAAACCTAAGGGTAACGTAATATTTAATTTATATGGTATACAGGGAGGGGGGGGCAGGCACCACGAAACAACGTTTCACACAATTTAAAAAAAATTTTTTTTAATAAAATCTATTTCGTCCGTTTCCCCTCCTCCTCCTCTTCTCCCCCCGAAATTAAAACCACGAGCGTCATTATCATCATCATCATCATCACGATCATCATCGACGAGGTCGAATCTAATTTAAATAATAATAATAATAAATTTTTTAAACAACCTTCGTTTATATATATATCGTACCTTAACACAGCTAGCTAATTTATCCTTTCTCCCTCCCTCCCTCTCTCTTTCCCTTTACCACCTCCCGGAAAAAAAAAACCTTTTAGCAAAAAATAAAGGTTAAAAAAAAGGAAAAGAAAGAAAAGAGTAAAAGTTAAAAGGTTTCTAAAAGCGTGCATTTTTTTTTTTTCTCCTTCTCCTTCTTCCCGGACGGATGTTATTTAAATTTACGAAAAAGAAAAAGGAAAAAAAAAGGGAAAACATTTAAATAATTAATTTACCGGATGATGATGATGATGATGATGATAAAAAAGGTCCTCCATACAAAAAGGCAAAAGAAAAATCCCGGAAAATAAGAAAAATTTTTTTTTTGTATAAAGCAGTATTGATTTCCAATCTCAAGAAGATGGACCGTGAGATATATATAAGAAAAGAATAAAAAAGAAGGAGGAAAGGGAGGAGGGGGGGGGGAGAAAAAAAAATTTCTAAAAAATTTACAAAGGAAAGCAGAAGAAAATGAAAAAAAAAAAAAAAAAAAAAGGTTAAATGGAAACGAAATTTTTTATTTAAAAGAAAAGAAAAATCTTTGGTTTTTTCCTTATTCAAACATCAATTATTCATTGAATTTATATTATTTCTTTTAAAACAACATTTTTTTCCCTTTTTCCCTTCCACCCCCCTCTTTCCTCACCTTCTCAAAACGCCTTTTTTTCCAATCAATAATTGTAAATTAAAAGAAAATAATAATAATAATAATTTAATTTCATTTTTAAAAATTATTGAATTAATCTCTCGCTTAAAGATATATATATATATATATTATCAAAAAGGTTTTAAAAAGGTTTTTTTTTTCTTTATGTATTTAAAACCTTATTTAAAATTTTTTTTTTTTTATATATTAACTAAATAATGATGATGATGATGATGATGATGATGATAACACAAATCGATTGAAAAAAAAAATTTTTTAAAGACATTAGTAGTAGTAGTAGCAGCTTAATCCCGAACGCTCTCAAGTACTTAACAACCTTGATTTGTTTCAATTGTCACGATTTTAACCGTAAGACCACATTAAACCGTGCCTTTCTTTTTTCCTCCTCCACTACCTCTACCACCACCATTACTACCACCTTCCCTTATGCATATTCATACCCGTAAACTTTTTTTCTACACGTTTCATTTCAATTTTTTTTCCATCTCGAAATTCATTAGTAAAAAAAAAAAAAAAAAACTTGACTAATTTACGTAGTAAACTTAAATAACTATTTTACATTTAGTAATTGAAAAAAAAAAATTAAAAAGTTTTCTCTCGTACAATAATAATAATAATAATAATAATAATAAGACAATCACTCACTCGACTCTGATTTATTTCCAACTACAAAATAAAAAAAAAAATTAGCCAAAACGTTTTCGAAAATAAACCTTTCGTTTGTTATTAAAATGGTATTGGTATTATTATCATCATTCGTTCGGTTGATTACTTATTACTTTAAAAAAATGAATTTTTCTTTTCCTTTTAATTTTAATATTTTTTTCGGTTAAATTAGTGTGTTAAAAAATACAAAACAAACCAAAACAAACGTACAAAAAAAAAATCTTGTTTGTTTCTTTTTAACAAAAAAAAAAAAAAAAAAAAAAATCGATCGCGACAAAGTTGTTTATTGTTAAATTTACATAAAAAAAAATTTTTTTTTTTATTATAAGTGTTCTGGAAGCCTCCCTCCCCCTCCCTTCCTTCCTTCCTTCCGCCATCATTTTTCCACCGTCGTATTAGTGCCGTTGGCACCGCTAATAAACAAGATGTTTTAACAAAATTTAACTTGGTAGTAGTTTTCTGAATGTTTCTCAGCGTGTTTTCTCAGATTGAAAAACATTATAAGTAAAACCAACAACATAATACGTAACATCATTTGGTAGGTCTCCAAGTTATAAATTTAATATAAAAATATTATCCCTGTATATAAATATAAAACCACCAAATCAAATATTTTTAAATAAAATAATAATAATAATAATAATATTCCGACACATGTTGTTGGTTGGTGTCGTCCGTTTCGTCGTTTTATTCACGACAAGAAAAAACCGGGAGGGGAGGGAACGAGAAAAAAGTGCGAAAAATTATTTACACAGAAAAAGGGGGGGGGGTTCGGTCGATTTGATAAACAGGTAATAATAATAATAAATGTGTCATAGATTTTAAAATGTCCGCATAAAATAATAAAACAAATTAATAATAATAAAAAAAAAAAACGAAAATTAAACCGAA
>NW_002987077.1:244725-268702 GCF_000006295.1 Pediculus humanus corporis | reverse complement strand
CCTTTCGAATATCTCTCGTAATTCCCATAAATCAATAAATCTAAAATAAAAATATTCGATTAACAACAAAAACAACACAATAACACAACAAAAACAATAACAACAACAAAAACAACAACAACAATAACAACAATAACAACAACAAAAACAACAACAACAACAACTTTGATTTTTTTTTGTTTAACACAAATGTATGCGATTCTGCGTTCCCTAATCATTCTCCAGTGTCATAATTTTAATTAGTATCATTTTTATCATTCCACAATATCAATAACACTAAATAGTCGATTATGATGACGTCGATGATGACGTCATTTTACTATTTTTTCTTTTAATAAAAAAGAAAAATCCAAGAACGTAATTATTTTCTTTTTTTTTTTTTTTTTTCCTCTCCCGGGAAAATATTTCTTGCATAAAATTTATATATTATTACTCTCCCTATTATTATCATCATTTTTCCTTAGATAAAAAATTTAAAAGATTTCAATATGCAATAAATATTTATTTATGCTTTCCTCCCTTAATAATAAAAAAAAAAAAAAAAAGAAAATTATTTATATAAATATATGTGTACGCGCACACACACACACGTACATAGAAAATCCAATAATTTTTTATTCCATCAATCTTTTATCTAAATCTTTTTTTTTTCTCACATTCTTTCCATAATCCTTTTCCTTCTGAAAGCATCGCATTTATCTACCCGAAACCGTTTCATCAAAAAATTTTCCCACCTACTACCATCCTCCCCCACCTCCTCCACATTCTCATCCATCCATGATTTCTCTCATTTTCCTTTTCTTTCCAACTATCATTTTCCTTTCCTTTTCCTTCCCTTCAATAAAATTATTATTTTCTACGTAAAAGAGAGGAAAATTTTCAATTTTTGTTATTTAACTAATAAAGAAGAGTTTTATGATATAAACTTTTGAACCATGAACTTTTACGCTTCAATTTTTCAAAATCAATCTATAAAGTCTTAATCTTAGCAAAAACAACAACAGCAACAGCAACTACTACGATTCCATCCAACTTCATTTTCCGTTTTTTTTTTTTTTTTTTTTTTTTTGAAATTTTCCATTTTGAATTCTCCTTTTTTCTTCCATTTAAATCAATAAATTTCATTTTTACATTTTTATTATTATTATTATCACTAATTTTTTTTTTTCGATATCGAAAATCGAGTTTAAAAAAAAAAGAAGGTTTAGGAGGTTGTTTCTTAAACTAAAACAATTTTTTTTTCCCAAACTAATCCTTCTTCTTTAGTTTTTCTACCAACCAAAAGGTTTAGTCGTTAATTTATTCACTTAAACACAAAAATTTCCCACATAATAATCATAATAATAATAATAATTAAATATAAATTTTAAACGTTTAACATGCTGTGCAAAACATCTTTTTTTAAATCCATAGATTTTTTTTATTTTTCACGTTTTTGAATTTAACAATAAAATTAAAACGGTCGTTAACAAATGAATAAATAAATATCATTATCATTTTGCATAAATAAATTTTTTTTTTTTTTTTTTTTGGGAGGGCTTGCGTGAGGAGGACGCCATATTTTAAAGGCGTTCATAATAATAATAATTTTTTCTTTTTTTTTTTCCATGTTCAGACGTTAATAATTAACGATTCAATTTCATTTTTTTATTATTATTTTTTTTCCCCTCCCCTCACTCCGTATATTAAATATTATTTATTAATACATAATTTTCATAATCCATTCCTAAGCGAAAACGTTTTAATTTTACTCGACGCGGAAAATTTATTTTCCGATTTTCTTTTTTCTTTTTTTTTTTTTTTTTTTCATTCTTACTTTGATGGTCGTTCGTTATTTTTTTTTTTTTATTAAAAAAAAAAAAACGGGGATCCATGTCAAATTACCCTCATGTCCAAATATTACATTAAAATAACTACACGATGATAATAATAATAATAGTAATAATAATAATAATTCATTTCGAAAAAAATTTTTTTTTTATTTTTCTCCATTCCGAATCATTTCCGTTTTCCAACTTTCATATTTTCCTTCGACAAATCGACCATTTTCTCGTCTCACACAACGATCGATTTTTTTTTCGATCGTAATAATAATAATAATAATAATAATAATAATAATAATAATAATAACCGAAACAAAAAAAAAAAACTTTTTATTATTATTATTATTTTTTTTAAATTCAACAACAACAAAAACAACAAAAAAGTAAAATTCTTCGGGTCGAGTTAAATTTTTTATATCAAAAATAAAATAAAATAATAATGATAATGATAATGATAATAATAATAATAATAATAATAAAATAAGAAAATCGCATTACCGCCCGTCGTGAATATATAAATAAAATAAAATAAAATAAAATAAAAAAAAACCAACAAATCTGCATAATGATCTTCATTAAACAACGATTTGTAGTATATCTCGAAAAGACGTTTTTTCCCTTTTTTTTTTTTTTTTTTATAAATAACTTTTATGTACATAAATGTTTACACATGTGCGTGCGTGCGTGCGTGTGTGTGTGTGTGTGTGTGTGTGTGTGTGTGTGTGTGTGTGTGTGAGAAGAAGAAAACAATCCGGTAATACAAGAAAACTATGGAAATTCTTTAAACAAATTACAAAAAAAAAAAAAAAAAAAATCACTCTAAAAATATCAAAATCTTTATGGCGACAAACGCTTTAAAGTCAAAGCAAATATTACCAACCTATTAAAAAAAAAAAAAAAAAAAAAAAAAAAACTATTGCTATCGATTACGGCGGATACCTTTAAATTTACAATAAACGTACAAAAACGAATCAGAAGAAGAATTTTCCTTTTTGATTCATCCATACACCTTTTAACCAACATTATTTATTTAAAATTAGATTCTTTAAGGATTTTATTCTAGACGAAAATTAAAATCGATTTAGGGATCGACGATAAAAACCATCCGACACATTTAAAAAAAAAAAAAAAAAATTCGTTTAATTTAATTTTTAGTTACTTCCGGTTACTTTTAAATATTTTAATAAAACGAGAGATCAATGATACATTCTATACAAATTGGCGAATTATCTTAAATGCGAAAGAATTGTTTAAATAATTACCTACATTTTTTTATAATTATTTCATTTCCGTTCAATAAAAAATTATTTGATTTTTTAAAAACATATAACAAACGATAAATTTATAATAATATATAAAAAAAACTTATAATAATAATAATAATAATAATAATAATAATAATAATAATAATAATAATAATAATAATAATAATGATAAAATCGCGATCGCAAAAGTCGACAAAAAAAATAAAATAAAATAAACAATAGGCTTCAAATGAAAAAAAAGCAAGATGGCTGACAAATAATAAAAATTACTTTAAGAAAATTATTTTACTGTAAAGTAAAAGTTTTTTTATTCGGTTCTTATTTCAATAAATTATTGCATTTATGTAAGTCATCATTTCCTTTTTTCAATAAAATTTTAATGATGATAATAATAATTATTTAATTTATTTGCGGTAATAAACGCATACGATAGTCGCAGCGAGAAATATTTACGCGCGTAAACATAATAATTTTAAATTCGAAATTTAAACGTTAATATAAAAATCCCAAAAAAAAAAAATTAAAATTGACACGCCGACGCGTATCGAATAATAATAATAATGATAATAATAGTAATAGTAATAATAATAATATGTCGTTTTAATAAAAATAAATAAATAAAATAATCGAATTCGCAATTTAAATCGTAGATTAATTAAACCTTGCATCGATTTAAAAAAAAAAAAAAAAAAAACCAAAACCAAGGATAAAACCAAGAAAGCAAAAAAAAAAAAAAAAAATTAAGAACCGTTTGCTTCCTCCTCCTTCCCTCCTCCTCCCTCCCCCCACGAAAAAAAACACATAAAATTAAAAAAAAAGAAAATTTTTTTTGACAATATAATAAGTCATGAATTGATAGCACGCAAGAATGAAGTCGTTATTTCTTCTTCTTTTTCTCTCTCCCCCCCTCGTCCCCCTCCGTTTTCTCCGTATTTATATTTACGAATTATCACATTAAATTTTATTTTAAAAAAAAATCTGCCAAGTTGAAAATTTTTCAACGAACCAACCATATCATAAATAATAATAATAAAATAAAGTAAAAAAAAAAAAAAAAGTAATTTGAATTTATTTCAAATGAAAATTTAAAAAACTACTTTTTTTTTTTTTTTTTTTTTTTTTTTTTTTTTTTTAACCCCAAAAAATGATGATGATGATGACGGCGATGCTGATGATGATGATAATAATAATAATAATAATAATGATAATAAAAGGCAAGAATGAAAAATAATAATAAATCTATGAGAACGTTTTTATTAAACACTCCAAAAATAAATAAATAAAAATAAATACGTAACTAACACGAACGTGTTAAGGCATTTTTTTTCTTTCGTTTTTCCCCAAAGGGCCTGTTTTACGGGCGTTTGATAATTACCGAAGAGAAAAAAAAAAAAAAAAAAAAAAACTAGCGCATAAAGAGGGAAATTTAAAAGTCAAAAATTAAAAAAAAAAATTTTTTTTTTCTTTTCATTTCCGTTACCGCGGAATACGTCGTCAGGTTTCGAAAAAACAAATAATAAATATTTTCAATCGGTACCCCCCCCCAAAAAAAAAAAAAACAAACAAACAAACGAACAAACACTAAAAAATCAATTTAAAAAAAAAAAACAAAAATACTCATTGCAATTTTCTTAATGAATTCAATTCAAAGTTAGTTTAATGAAGAATTTTTTTTTTTTTTTTTTTTTCTCTAAATAAAATTATTTTTCAAGTAACTGACACGTAAAATAATATATAGAACACGTGCACACAATTCTCTCTCTCTCTCTTTTTGTGCGTGCATGTGTGTAAAACGCCTGTGCGTGTGCGTGTGATGAATACCAAGTAATAGAAAAAAAAGAAAAAAATTATTAGTATTATAATAATTATTTAAAAAATAGTAGGATAATTAAAAATAAATATTTTTGTTCTTTCTTCTTTTTCCTCTTTAAAAAAAAAAAACTCCATTTACTTTCTAATCACACGTAATAATATTTATTGTCAAACTTTTTTTTTTTCTTCTTCTCTCCAGACTCGTTTTATAATTAATTCAGTATCAAAAAAAAAAAAAAATTCTGTTAAGTGTAGGATAATTTATTAACTATTGATTTTTTAAGACCCACCTACTCGACTACGCGACGGTCATTCTTTTTTTATTATCATCATCATCATCATCATCATCATCATCTCCTCAATATTTTCTTCTTTTTCTATTTAGCCAGTCAAAAAAAAAAAAATCTAAATCCACGTCCTCCACGACAAAGTATCACAAAAAAAAATTAAATTAATGACGTCAGAAAAATTAAATTTATCGATATCTACCGACTCCTGACTTTCGTTATTATTATTATTATTATTGAAAATAAACTTCCTTCCTCCCACCACCCCCCTCCCACTGTTTTTAGCGACGAATAAATAAATAAAAAAAATTTTTTTTTTCCACCGTGTCAATATCAATAATATGTAATTTATGCGTTTTCAATAACGATTTAAAAAATAAAAAATGATAATGATAATAAAAAGAAAGAAAATTTGTTTTTTTTTTTTTTTTTTTTTGTCGAACGACAAAATCAAGTTCGAATAAATAAATAAATAAATAAAAAATTTTCAAGTTATTAATAATGATAATTGTATAAATTTAAAATCTTGTTAATTTTATTACCCCATCGTCTTTACCAAAAAAAATACCAGAAATAAAATTAAATTTCATAATATCAGCCACAGAAACACACACACACGCACACAAAAAACAATTTTATTTCCTCGTCGTCTGCTTTTGATTTCGAACAAAAAAAAAAAAAAAAATTGTCAAATAAATAAGAACATTTACATGTTATTTTATGTAAAGAAAAAAAAAAAGATGGAAGAAGAAGACGAAAGAAGAAAAAGTTTTGAAAAAAAAAAAACGATTTATCGAATGTTAATTTAATAAAAATTCTAAACCTGAAACAGTTGGTAACGCTATCATAGATAGCGTTTTCCTTTTGTTTTTTTTTTTTTTTTTTTTTTTTCGTATGTTTGCACGCGTGTTTACGTTTATGTCTGTGTGTGTGATAATGAACCCAAAGGACCGCCCAAAAATCGCATTTGTTCAGGTGCGATCTCGTTTTTCGCCGTATTTACCCTTCGGTCACGTATTTACAAAATTGTATTCGTTTCAACTTCTAATTTGTACCTGATTTCCCCCCCCCCCGATTTCCCCGGAGGTATTTTATTCAATAAATCGATTAATATCGATTAAACATCATTCATTATTTTAAAAAAAAAAAAATAATAATAATAAATATTTTTTTTTTAAAAATTTGTAAGAGATTTTATATTTATTTTAGAAAGTTGGGCGTACGTAAAAAAAAAAAAAAAAAAAAAAAATTGCAATTTTTTTTTTTTTAAATAAATGTTTACACAAAAATTATTATTCGATTTAATCGTATGGATGATCACAATTCGAACAGGGGGAAAAAAAAAACATGGCCGTATCAATGTTCGATCATAAATTTTTTTTTTTTTTTTTTTAAAATAGGCAGTCAGACAACACTAAATAATTGGCCATCAATTTTAGTTGTTTATTTTTTTAAAAAGGTTTTTTACCAGACGGATCACAAAACAAAAAAACCCAATCATGAGCCTTTGGCGTTTAAAAAAAAAAAAAAAAATTTAAATTTAAATTTAAATTTAAAATTAAAATTTGAAAATTTTTTATATATTTATATGAACCCCGTGAAACTCTCATTAAAGAAAAAAAAAATGTAAAAAAAAATATATTTTAATTATTCTTAAATGTTAACCCTAACTAAACTTCTGCTGCCACGTTTAATATATAAGTACGATAAATGTGAAAAAAAAAAAAAAGAAGAAGAAAATTCTTATTTCTTTTTGAATAATTATTAAAATGAATTATTGTAAGTTTTGAATTTACATTTCGAAACTATGAGAGTAAATTTAAATGGGGGAGCTAATTAAATACGTTAACAAAAAAAATTTAATTTCTAATCATCCCCTTCTTTCACGCTTAAAATGCATTAATTTTCAACCCCCCCTCCCCCCGATATTTAATAAAATTTTTTTTAAAACCGCCGACAAAAGAATTAAATGCTACAACATCCTTTTATACCATCATTATTATCATCAACAACAACAACAACCCACCAATTTGGTAAAATAAAAATTCGTTAACGGGATAATTAGACGAGGGAGGAGGGGAGAGGGAGAAAATTTGAATGTTTTTCTTATCGGTATTGTATATAAAAAAAAAAAAATTGCCATTTTTTGACAGTTTCCTTAGTCATTCGTCGAAAATTATTTTTCTAAATAATGAAATTAAATTCGAATTTAAATTGAATCCCTCCCTCCTTCCCTCCCTCCCTGCCTGTTTACTTTTCGTTAATTTTTTTTATTTACATATAAAAAAATTCTATACAATTACTTTTTCCAAACGGTGTAATTACTAAAACATAGGTTTTAAGGTTTTAAGGTTTTCTTTCCATGTGTCCCGTAACGAGAAGTGAAATAAATCAAATGGTAGGAGAATACGATTATAATGCTCAACGATTGCGACTAATTTATTCAAATTCTCTCTCTCTCTCTCTCATCAATCGTTTCCCTTTTGTTTTGTTTTTTTTCTTTATTTTCAGGTACCGCGGCGGCGCGAATTTCATTTTATTTTATTTTTATTAAATAAAAATATAAATCCTGAATTCCATCGACCACTTGTTTGAATAATTTTTATACACAATACTAACTCTAAATTTAAAAAAATTAATTAATTAAACAAGTAATTAAATTTTTTTTTGAAAAATTATCCAGGATTTTTAAGTAAACCGTTTGTTTTAGGTTTTACACACAATAACAATAACAACCATTAAAAAATAATAATAATAATAATTATTATTATTATTATTTTCTTGCGCAAGGAAAATTATTTTAAGACTATAAATTTTTTTTTTTTTTTTTTTTTTTACGCGCTCTTTATTTAAACACGGTTCGTATAAACAAAATTTATTAATTATTTTCTCCACCGTATATATTCCAAACGATGAATATCAATAATCAATCAATCGATCGATCGATCGATCGATCAATCACCGATATCCTACGGATGACTTTTTTCATCGACCAAAAACAAAGCAATAAATAATAAAAAATTACGTTACTCGTGTTTCGAGGTAAAAATTTTTTTTTTTTTAAATAATAATAATAATAATGAAAATGCATTTAACGTGTTAAAAATGATCGTGGGCGATTATTTCAATACCTTCCCCTTCCCCTCCCCCCCCCCCCCAATTATATTTTTCCCGTATAAAGTTTTTTTTTTTTTTTTTTTTTTTTTTTTTTTTTTACCAAAGGCAGGCTTTAAGGCACGGCAAAGATTTTTTGTTTTTTTTTTTTTATTATCAAAAACTGATTTTTTTATTTACGAATAAATATAATCATAACAAACTGTTACGGTCGCCATTTTTTTTTTTTCGTTTAATACGTCACGAAATTAATAAATTGAAACGTTAAATCTTTCGGTCGGGAAAATAATCGGGATCACACACAGACGACGTCCCAACGCAACAACAATTTCCCTACAAAAACGTACCGTTTCATTTTCTCTCATTTATTATCATTATTATTATTATTAAAAACAACAACTTTTATAGCAAAACTTATTTCACTTTGTTAAATAGAAAAAAAAAAAAAAAAACTTTCATGTCGTTCTAGAAATTTCGAGTACGAGAATACTTTTGTATACAATATTAAACTCCATTGTTCCCAAAATTTTTGTTCGGTTGAGAATTTTTTTTTTTTTTTTGCAGTGAATGAATTAAAATATTTCTGAGAACGTTTTTCTCCATTTAAGAAAAAAAAAAAATACGTTAATTAAACAAAAAAAGAAAGAAAGAGAGGAAAAGTTAAAGAATAGTTAGTTTCAATGGACGAAAAACAATAATAATAATAATAATAATAAAAGATTGTCCCCACGTAAAAAAAAGAAAATCCTTAACCGAAACGTTTTCCTTTGCGATATTAATCTATCATCATCATCATCATCATCATCATCATTGAAATAATTCAAACAATAAACGATTAATTTTCTTTTTCATTTTCACACTTTTCCCTTTAGAAAAAAAAAAAACTTTTCAAATTTTCTTTTTTCATGTAAATGTAATGAAAAATTTATTTATTATAAAAGAATTTTTTCCCTTTCCTTTCCTTTCTTCTTTTCTTAATTTTTTTTTTTTCCCGTTAAATTGAAACATCAAAAAAACTTCGCTTCGCACCATTTTCTCTCTCTTCTCTCTCTTTCTTTCTTTTTCTTACTCTCTTGAGAAATTAAAAATCCAAAAATTAAAGCGCGAACAAAAAATGAATGAAAAAAAAAAAAAAAAAGAAGCTCAAGTTACTACTTTTTCGAGTACTTGATATTAATTTTAATAAACGAAAATTATCATCAAACTTTTAACGAGTTTTTAGCTTTCTTCTCTTTTTGCCTACGGATACCCTTCTTCCCCTCCCTTTCCTCCCCCTTCCCTCTTCTTCTTCTTTCTCCTAAGGGTAAAAATTATAAGAAATATTCAACTTCAAAAACGTAACCCCAGGGTATCGAAACCATTGAAATAATCAAAAAAAAAACTTTTATTTTCCCTTTTCTTCTTACCTTCTCTCTCTCTCTCTCTCTCTCTCTCTCTCTCTCTCTCTCTCTCTCTCTCTCTCTCTCATTCTTTTCAATTATTTAAAAATATAAAATAAAATGAAGAACAAAAAAAAAAGAAAAAAAAAAAACAAATCGTGCGAAATAAAAATAAAAAAATAAAAAAATCTGCCGGGAAATCAAATCTGACAGATTGACGTTTTCGAAAATTGAAAAAAAAAAAAAAAAAAAACTTTTCCACGTCAATTTCTAAATCAACAATTTATTATTATTATTATTCCTACCTAGTATAGATCCTATCATAAATTAATTTACTTTTTCTCACATTTGTATACTTAATTTATTTTTCAATTTAACAAAAAAAAAAAAAAAAAAAACTCATTATTATTATTATTATTAGTCTTAATATTTTTTCCCCCGCAAATTTTAATTACTCCCCTCTTTTATTATTATCATTATTATCTCAACAAAATACGATATTACAATTGGAAAAAAAAAAAAAAAATTTTATTTTGAAATTTCTTCAAGTTCTTCAGGGGTAAAAAAAAAAAAAAAAAAAAAAATGCAACAAACGATACCTAATAATAATTTTCACCTGATAAAAATAATATGGAAACATGCGATGGAGTCAATCATATAGAAACCGCAAAAGAAATGGCATATACCTGAAAGGCAGAGCAATAAAAAAAAAAAAGAAGTAAACACACACGTGCACACGCACGCAAGCACACACACAAACAGGGTTTTCCCCTTTAACAAATGAATCTCTTTAAACGTTGGAAAATTTATTACCTATTTAGCCACCGCCTTCTCTTCAACCTCCCCCTACTCCGCGGCCATCCTCATTTCCGTATCTGTATCGCATAATATATCAACACTACCATCATCATCATTACTTTTTCTTTATTTTCATTTAAAAAACGATCATCGATTGTCATATCGAATAGGAAACGAGAAAAATTTAATCGAAACCTTTGAAACTAGCGACGACACGTTTGTTTTTACTACCTTCGTCAATGAATTCATAGATTAAAAACCTTTTTATCAATAGAATAACAAAAAAAAAAAAAAAAAAAACGATTGAAGAAATAAATTCCTATGTCGATATGCTTTGCCATGCGTTGCACATTGCATTTTTACGGCAAAAAAAAAAAAAATCTTTATACCACTTATACACGGTTGATTTAACTCCCCATTTTTTCTTTTATTGGATTTTTTTTTTTTTTTTTTTTTGTACTTTCAAGTCAATCATCAATCGAGTAATCAAACCTTTTCATATGACCTCAATCAAAAAATAAATATTGTTTTTTTTTTTTTTTTTAATAATGATAATAAAAAATAAAAAAAATTTTAATGAAAAGCCATACCTAATCCACACACATACAAAAACCAACGACCAACCGTCAAATATTTAAAAGCTACAATTATAAAAAGATAATAAGTAATTATCCGCTAAAACGGAGAGAGAGAGAGAGAGAGAGAGAGAGAGAGAGAGAGAGAGAGAGAGAGAGAGAGAGAGAGAGAGAGAAAGAAAGAAAGAAAGAAAGAAAGAAAGAAAGAACTTGGAGAAAAAAAGAAGGAGAACAAAAAAAAAAAAAAAGAAACAAACAAGGCTGTCATTAAGGTAATACATTAAAAATTTTTTTTTTTTTTTTTCAAACCTGGGCAATTAATGTGTCTTCAACATTAGTATGGTGGGCAATCAGTTTGTCTCTCCCGAACTCTTCCAACTTTTTTGAAGGTGAACGTAACGTTTTCAACTTAGGGGCATTTTTTTTTTCAACCGACCAAAATTTTTATCAATTATTTTTATTATATTAAAAATTTTTCATCACACACACACACACACACACACACACACACACACACGCACGCAAACAAACACGTAACGCACGCATATTTCATTTTATAAATAAAACCGAAAAAAATAAACGATCGGCCATCATAGAAATTTTTTAAACCGAACAACACACCCTTCTTCCAAAAAAATTCTCAAAGTTTTCCCGGGAACCGGAAAAAGGGACCCCGCCAAGTTAAACTTTTCAATGTTTAATTCTTAAAAAAAAAAAGGAGGAGGAGGCTTCTGACAAAATAATTTAATATAGGTTTAATTTTTTTTTTAAAACAATTTGATTGACGCACATTTTACAACGCTTAATTCATAATGTTATTCAATAACGGAACTTTTTAAAAGGTAAACAAACAGTTAAAAACAAAAAATATCATGGTGATTCTTTAGAGGCATTTCTAAAAATTTAAGTAAACCACCAGGTTGTGAAGGACTGACTGTGATTCATGACGACACGAGAAAAGATATATATAAGTGGTATATAAAAATTACAAGCAAATAAAGATGAATAAAATACACCGAACAGAAGAGAGAGAGAGAGAGAAAACTGGTTGCCCAATGTATTCAACTGATTGATGACTCAAGTATAACAATACCCGTTACTTTTATTTATTAGTACAAAAAGTTTTTTTTTTTTTTTTTTAAATATTCGTGGCGGCGAAACAAAATACGAATGAATTCCATAAATTTTTTCCATTTTAAATTTTTCAAATTAAAATTTTGTTGTTAAATACGAATCGCGCATTAGGCCCCCCCCCCAAACGTCGTCCCCGAAAACTTTTTTTTTGTTTCCACGAACAACAAAAAAGAAAAAAAAAAAAAAAAGAATTAAATAATTTAAATAAAATCAGTGAAAGAATAATAAATATCACACGTTTTACAAAAAAAAGAAAAAAAATAAATAATAATAATAATAATTATGTGAACAGAAAATAATAATAATAATAATAATTATCTACTGATATAACAACGTGAAATTTATGAGTGTCCTTCCTCCTTTCTATTTCATTAGGATTTGACCCGATTGTTAAATTTTAATGTAAATATTTACAAAGAAGCGAATAATAATAATAATAATAATAATAAAATCCTTTACGATTGTTTTATCAAAAGACATTAAAATTGATACGAGTAGTGTATTCATTCATTCATTCATTCATTCATTCAACAAGTTAATCCTTCGATACGGTACCCGAATTCGACAATTGTTAAAAAAAAATTTTTCTTCTTCATTTTAAAAGTAAAATAATTTGGATTTTTCCCGGAAAATCAATCAATTAATTAATTAATTATTTCTCAATCCTTTAAACCCATAAACAAATTTCAAATCTCCGAAGCAATTGTAAATGAGAAAAAAAATAAAATTTAAAAAAAAACTTACCTGTTAGATGATTGCCCGTAAATTCAAAATCATCATCCTGATCCCAATGTTTCAATGATAAATTATTTAAAGGTGTCGCATTGGCAAATTCCAAATTTGCAAAATGCCAATCGAGAATTTGACGATCGCGAGACGAAAGATACACATCACTGGAATGAAAAAATAATAATAATAATATAATCTTACAACGACTGTCAATTTTGAAAATAATTAATTATCAAAAATAACATTTTAAATAATAATCATCCAAAAATGAATTAATATTCATCTTTTACTTAAATATTATAAAAAATTTACACCAACATTTTCTATTATAAAAAAAAAAAGAAAAATGTTACCATAAGCATAATATTTTGATACAAAAATTATTTAAATTACACCTTTTTACAAAACAAAAAAAAAATTTTTTTACGCAACGGTAAATACTTTTAAAAATAAATAAATTCTTGTCAAGCTTTACATTGATATAATACCTTAGAGAAGAATTTTCTAAATCTTGAAGTTTTTTCTCTATTTCATCTTGTTTTTTTATGAGCGAATCCCAAGTTTTACATACTTCTGTTAATTCATAGATTTTTGATTTTAATGAAAAAATTTCACTTATGTCTTTTGAATTTTTTTTATCAGATGTTTCTTTTATTTCTTTTATTTCTTTATTTAATATTTTCATTTTTTCTCTCAACGAAGACATTTTTGTAATATTTGTTTTTAATTTTTCTTGTAGGGCTACAACATTTTTCCAATGTTGAATTTGTTTGTCTTTTACATTTTTCTCTTGTAATCTAAAAGTGAAGAAAAACAAATTTTTGTTTACAAGTCTCATAAAAGTATTTATTTGAACTTTAAAAGAAAATAAATATTAGAATGGAGTAAGTTTGCATACAATACAATTTTTTTTTTTTAATAAATTACAATGTGAATAGTTTAGTATTATTATAATAGAAATTAATATAATCAACAAGGAAAGATATAACGAGTCAAATACCTGATAACCCACTCTAAAGCCTGGCCTAAAGAAACAGGTGTGTCTTTTATGTAATTAAAATCCAAATGGTGAGATAAATAACTTGTCGCTTCTAATAATCGATTAAATTCCATTTCCACCATTTCATCCTTAACTTTAGGAACAGTACTACCATTTGACTCATATAAAGGACATTTTTGTTTAATTTTCCTTAGATCCATATTAATTTGTTTTGATAAAACAGACATCGGATTACCACCCAATCCTGTTACAACCATGGCACCAAGATCGGCAACAAAATTATGTTTACGAAATGTTGCTATGCGTCCTCCAACTCTATCTCTTGCTTCCAAAACAATTACATCCATTCCAAACTGCTGAAGTTGTTGAGCAGCTGTTAATCCTGCAATCCCTGCTCCTATGACAATGACTTTACCTATTTTCTTAACAGGGGGGCTTTTCAATTTTTTAAACACCCCAAAGTTGATAAAGCCATGTCTTTCTAAAAATGCATGGATTCTCATAACTAAAGGCGCATCTGTATTGTATGGAGGCTCAACCAGTGGCAAAGCATTGTCGAATAATAATTGTTCTTTTGGATTATCAAACCAAAGTTGCAACAATCTGTTACGAATATGTAAAAATACTTTCTGAGTTTGAGGCAACCCCTGAGCAACATCAGGGAAACAAGCAGCCTCTGTAGCTGTCATTTTATCAAAAGGTAATCTACTGGCAAAAGCTGCGCCTTCTAAATCCGTGGGATCATTCTGTTCCGAATCCCCCAAATCGTTGTCATCATCTTTTTCAGTTTTAACATTTTCTGGAGAATTTTGAACTCCAGACGTAGTTTGATTGACATTACCTTCATTAAGAGAATGATCTTGCTTCTTAGATTCGCTCACATCTTCTACTTTTTCTTCCAAGTCGACCTAAAATAGGGGATGATTATTTAATTGCTTTTTACCCTTTGAAACATATGACATGAAAGTCCAAATGAAACTAATTATTAATAATTTGGCAAAATTAATAAAAATAAAAAATAATTTGTGATTAAATATCATAAAATTATTAAAAATAAATCAAATAATCAAAATACTATGCCTTTTGCCTTTTACGACGACTCATATTTTCAAAAAAAAAAAAGTAACAATTTTCGCGACCGGTTTGTTGTTTAACGAAACGCAAACTTGCGCTCCACATTAAGGTATCAACAATAGGTAAGTTAAATATTAAATAAGTATCGTGGTTGTAGAAATTTGAATGTAACGACTTTTAAAATTTAGGTCATTTTTTATTTACCTAAAAATTTTTGTTTTTTTCTTGTTTTTTACTTTTAATTTTTCAATTTATACTATAATTAATCATTTATTTTGAATCACATCAAAATAAAATATCTTAAAATTGATTATAACATTATTTTATTTTAAATTCGTGTAATGAGAAAAGTTCGTGTAAGAAACTATTAAACTTTTATTCTGCTTAGTTACAGTACATTTTTCCATAAAATAAATTTAATTGACGAAATGGATTTAAATAGGTGAGTCTTGTAGTATATGATAAAAAATACTCACAGAAAAAAAAACAAATTTGCCCTTATTAACTTCCATAAGACAAAATTTTAAAAGTAAAGCATTTTATTTTTAAAGAATTAATAGATTACTTAACCTATTTTTGTTAGGTTTACTCTTTCAAGTATTATTTTTTTAATGTTATTAATTAATTATTATTGGAGGCTTTCTTAATTTTAAAATTTATCTCACTTTTTTTTCCTTCTGCCCTATATTTTCATAAAAAGTTTTAAATCATTCATTCAGTTAATTTAAATTACCAAAAATTTTTCTCTCTATTTTTGATTCAAATGCGAATAGAATATTTAAGAAAAAAACCAATGATATAAAAACATTTTTTAACTTTTAACTATGTTTTGAAATATACAAATCTTTCTTTACAAGTTTTATAAACTCCATAATAAAAAAACATTAACAAAACAGTAATTTTATATCTTTTAATTGATGTAAAAATTAAATAATTGAAATTATTCCATTGCTTTCGACATACTTTGCTTTAATTTTTTTTGTTAGTCGACAAAATTTTTAAACATTTTACATAAATTAGAGGGAAAGTATTTTGTAAGTCTTATTGATTTCTAAAAAAATAATTTAAAATCAGTGTTACATAATTCAATTGAAACAAATTTGAAAATCTTAGTAAAATTCAAAAAAAAATTTTAAACAAAAATGCTGTCGTTAAAGAAACTTAATGATAAATAAAAAAATTATTACAATTTAGAATTTGATTTGAATATAAATAATAATTTATAATAAATATATAATTCTTTTAATATCATGTCAAATAAATTATTGATAAAACGAATAAGTAAATACAAATTTAAAACGAAAACATAAAAGAAAAACTACGAGTAGACTTTATATATATATATGAAAAAAAATTTTCAAATCAATTTACTGACATATTTATATAAATTTAAAAAAAAATAAAATGAAATACACACTTTAAAAAAAAAAGAAATTTTCACTTATTATTATATAATTAAATAATTAATTAAAAAATATGTTTTTAAAAAAAAAAAAAAAAAAAATTTTTATTTAAAAAAGACATTGCAACCATTGTTACTTAATGAATTTTTTAAATAGGATGTGTGAGATTTTACTTGTTCTTTTATTATTCTTATGCATAAAAATTATTATTATTATTATTTTTACAATGAGTTCATAACCCGTGTCTTTTTAATAGAAAAAAAAAAAAAAAAAAAAATCGCAGAGATAAAATTGTATAAAATTTCTTAATTATATTTTCTTTCTTATTTATTTATTTATTTTGGTAGTAGTTCTTCGTTTATTTTAATTTTACCTTAACCCAAATTTACAAATTATTTGAGATTAACAACAACAACATTAATTCATTCCTCTAAAACCTTTAAGATATTTAAAATGATAAGAAAATAAAGGAAAATCTCTTCTCCTAGTGGGAGAGTATGATTTTGACCATAGGAAATCCTTTAAACTCCCCGTTTAATTTTCTTACAAAAAAAAAAAAAAGATTCGGTCGAAGAATCACAAAGGACGGTTTTTTAATAATTATTATTATTTTTTTTTATTATTATTATTTTTCATCAGTTTTAAATTAATCGTGATCGGAGTTGGTTGTATTTATTGTAAAATGATTTTTTTAGTGTTTTTATTTTTTATATTGGTTCAGGGTAAAATGATAGAAGTGAAAAATACCGCGTTTAAACCACCGTCTCAAGAATATATATTTAAAAATTATTTTAACGAACCTCAAGACGTAAGTGAAAATCGGAAAACGGAAAATTCGATACTAAACACGTCCGCCACTCACAATCGAATGGAGGAATCGATGAAAGAAAATTTAAAGAAAAACATAAGCGATTTGGAAAAAGAAATGAAAGGATCGAACATCAGTCAAATAGGGGTCGTGGAAGCAGTTCAAGACTACGTTCGAACGAGTGCTTATAAAAATTTTCTGCCTGCTCCAGTCGAACCGACAACATTTAAATATCCGACAGCGATTTGGTCGTCTCATAATTACGAAAAACTTAAAAATCGTCAAAAAATTCATTTGGAACCGACTCCGAATAGAGCGTGGCCGTATCAAGGTATAGGATATTTTAGAATAAGTAATAATAATGTGACCCGTGAAAAAGGTCAAAGGAAAAATAGGGGAAGAACAAAATGGCGAGATCTCACGCAAAACGAACAACACCCGGATAATTTATTTCAAACGGTTAAAACAAAAAATAATCAGAAATCGGATTTCGTCGATAGATTTTTACAACAGTCTCTCACCAAATACATAGCATCGTCAAATTTAAAAGAAACCGTCGGAAACGTATCCGTCAAAACGTTTTCGGAAATATTGAAGAACATAACGGATGAAAAACCTAGAAAATTATTGTCGCCATACGACGAAAACAAAGAGCTCAGAATGAAATTTAGAAATGAAGTCGTTTTGAGGCAAAAAAACGAAACGAAACCGCAGGAAAAATTTTTGGAAAAGCAATTGCAAAAAAGATTGGAAAAAGTTCAAGACATGTTTCACGAAAAGGATAGAGATAAAATAATAGCAAACATGTGGAAATATTCGACGTTGAACCGAACAGTTGATTTATCAGAAGAAAAAAAAAATAAAAACAACGAAGATTTTTTAAAAAATTATTCCATTTCGTCTGAAATCCCCGAGTACAACAGCGACGAACATAATAAATACACGACGAAAATAAACGCCGGTAAAAAATCTAAAAATTCAAAATCTCCATTTCGGGGAACCGTCAAATTCAACAGTGCCAAATATTTTGCGGATAACGATGATGATGAAAATTGGAATAAAAGAAAAACGACCGGAAAAATCGGTAATAATAAAAACTTATTAAAACTTACCGCGGAAGAAAGTTCTTATTATAGAAAAGAACAATTTCCCAGTTTGACGTTCATCGGACGTTCGGGTAAGTAGCATTTTCACAACATTTCCAAAATGAATCGATTTCCATAAATTATTAAATAAGTAGTGCACGTTTGATGAGTTGATTTAAAAATTTTTAGAGCGATCGGGAGTGATTCCAGGAACTCCAGCAGTCGATTATCCAGTGTATAGTTTTCCACCGCCGACAAAATTTAAATGTCCTAATTTTATAGATAGTAAACCCAGAATGATGGCCGATAAAGAAACAAGATGTCAGGTACGAAAGTTGAATTTCCTTCTTTTCAGTCGCTGAAGAAAACAAGAAAAACATTCTAATTTTAATTTTATGTTTTTAGGTATTTTACATGTGTACCGGAAGTGGTCCGACGACGGCAATGCTTTGTCCCAACGGTACAATGTTTAATGAAAATTTTCTTGTTTGCGATTGGTGGTATAATGTTGACTGTTGAAGACGAAGATGACGACGATTGGATTCGACATCGGAAAAATAATAATATTAATAAAATATATGTAAAAAAATAATTATAGTTTTATTTTTCTGTAAAAAGTCATTTAAAAAAATATATGTATATGTATGTATCAAATAAAAAATATTATTACAAAAATAAAATTTATCATTTTTCTTTTTCTTTTTTATTTTTTTTTTAATTTTTTTTTGACACGTGACGAAGATTTTTTGCTTCTTCTACTGTATCTGGTAACATTGTTCCTATGGTTTCGGGTAATAAAAGACTTAATAAGCTTGCAAATATTGAAACAACTCCGAAAACTATCAAAGGAAGGCCTTGAAAATTATAAATTGCCTATGAAAAAAAAAATAATAATAATAATTAATTTTTTAACTGAATTCGAATGGGAAGCTATTTTTTTCTATTTATTAAATTACCAGAAGAGGTGCAAAAGGAGCTATAATAGCTCCTAATCTTGCCATTGTTGAGCAACATCCCACTCCGATGCTCCTCAAAGTCGTAGGGTAAAGTTCAGCCGTGTAAACATAAGCTATGCCAAAAGATGACGTAATTCCTAATTTTCCCAATAAGAATAAAATGATTACGAGCGCAGTCATATCTAGAAAATAAAAACAAGTTAATTTTTTTTTTTTTTTTTTTTCCAGATAAACTGACATTAAAAGTTTCGTGTCACCTTGAGGTACAAAGGCTGCTCCGATACAAGTTATAGCGCATAGGAATAAGGAAGAACTTAAGGACCACCTTCTTCCCAATTTATTCATAGCCCACCAGGATACCGTGTAACCGGGAATTTCCACGAGGCAAACCAAAGCAAAATTCAAATATTTATTTCCCCCCAAACTCGTAGAATTTACCGACAACCCGTAGTAAATCAACGCGTTTGCAGCCCTAAGGAAAAAATCTTTTAAAATTTCAATTTTAAACGGTAAGTAGTAATACCTTTCATTTTTATTTAATTATTATTATTATTATTATCGATCGCTTACCAAATGTAAAACAGGAGAAAAGATCTAAAAAACAATATTTTAGATTTGATCAATTGTTTGAACGATTCCCAAATTTTACCTTCTTCTAACGAATTTTGACTCGTGTCGTCATTTTCTTTCTAAAAAAAAAAATTCCAAGTTTTTAAATTAAAATTAAATATTGAATGATTGATTGATTGATTGATGGTAGAATGAAAATCTTACATTTTCCATAGATCGTAAAAGATTTGCAGACAAATTGACTTGATTAATTTTAGCCGCTTTATTAATTATGGCACAAGCTTTTTGATTTTTCTTATTAGCTAATAACCATCTAACGGATTCAGGTATCAACCTGGACAAAAAAAAAAAAAAAAAAAAAAGTAAAACTTGCGCGCTTTTATTGTTTAATTCGCTTTAACATCGTGGAAAATTTTATTATGGCGAATTATTATTGAATTTTTTTTCAACTTACCAATAGTAAAACACAAATAAAATTGGAGGAACCGATATGGCCAATTGTATAATGACCCAGTTTTTCGATAGGGCTGCTATCACACCAACGAATGCTTCACCGACAGCATAAAAGTAATTGAGTACCACTCCACTCATTTCTCGTTTTTTTCTACCGACAAGTTCTACGCCTAAAAAACAAAAAAAAAAAAAAAAAAAAAAAAAAAGTGAATCGCGGAGGAAAATTTTGAAAAAAATACGGAAATAATAAAATTTGTACCTAATATAAAAGCCAAAGGATAAACTCCCGACGTTCCGAGTGCGTTGAGAAAAACAAAAATCTGGAAAAAAATATAATTTGGAGAAATGGCTTGCGCCGTTCCCGTAGTCGACATGAGAATAATGCAAAATACAAATATTATTTTTCTCCCGTATCTGAAATCGAAAATTAAAACCTTGGAAGTTAACATATCGAAAGCAGTTGGGGGGGGGAAAAAAAAAAGAGGAAAATTTTATTCCACCTGTCGGCAAGGTATCCGAATATCATGGTACCTATCAGAATACCGATAAAATGAACCGTGCCAACTAAAGAAAGCATCCATTGCTTATCCAAACAGGTGATGTTCCACTAAAATCATTAACGAGGAATTAAAAAAAAAAAAAAAAAAAACAAACAAAATTATTTTTACAACTAAATCGATTGGGAAAGGCTCAACGGTGGAAAAATATAAACCAATGAAAAATGAATAACCTCTCCGACGATGGTCCATTCGTCATCTTCGTACACCCAAGAATCGCAAAGAACCGTAGTTTCTTTAAAATCCGATTTAACACATTGAAACCTGCTTATATTTTTCGGTTCGTATTTCAAACATTGACTGGGAACGTAATCATCTTCGGCAGCGGTGTTGAAATTAGGAGGAATGGCAGCTTCCAACCACGGTTCTAAATATTTCGCCGAAGTCTCATTTTCACATTCCGGTATCAGACACCTTTGGAGGGGGAAAAATTTGAAAAGCGTAAAACGTTACGCACGTAAATCAAAAAACAACAACAACATTACCTGTAATTTGGGACTCCTGCGGTGAAAACATATGTTAAACTGTTGCCGGCACTGAAGAAAACAGGAAGGCAAAAAAGTAGATAATTGTATATTTGAAACCGTCCAAATTCTCCGAGTTCTTCCAATGCTTGATCAAAGTCCATCATTTTGAACTTTACGTTAATAATAAATAGTTAAAAGCGTTTGCGATAAACGTACCTTCCAGTTTTCCGAGAATAAATATATATTTTCCAAAAGGTTTCGCTACGATTTCATCATTTCAAATAATAATTTCTCGCCTTCTTGTTTCACTTTATGTTTACCATTATCGATGTTTTGTTTCGTAAAAAAAAAAAAAAAAAAAATTCCAGCCTAAATAAAAAGTAAATATTATTTATTAATTTTTGTTTATTTTATAAGGTACATACACATACATACCATTGTGTATAAAAGATAGTTTTAAATATAGGAAACGAAACGACAAGAAGGAAGAAATTTTTAATGTAATGAAAGAAACTCGATCGAAAATTGTTTTTAATTTGACAATGGACAAACAACAACAACAACAACAACAGTTTTAAGAATAACGACATCAAATCGGAATGTAATATTTTTTTTTTCTATTTTTGATTAACAACATAAATTTATTGTTTAAAAGAGGTTCAAGTATCTGAAGAATGTTGGATTGCGAAACGTAAGAATTCCAAGCAAGATTTTCGATTTGTTTGCCTATACGAAAAAAAAAATAATAATAATAATAATAAACAGGAAGATGAAATCTAATTGCTGCTGCTGCTGCTGTTGGCTTGTATAATAACAAATTTGACTTCTGCTAACATTGACAAACAAACAAAACGATTCAAATTACTTTGTCTGATTGTTGTCTGATAGCGATTATGAGAAATGAGTAAGACGAGGAGGTAAAATAGCATATCAATCAGACATTTTTTTTGTCTTTTGTCTTCAAACAAACAAAACAATGAGCTTTCGTGTCAGAAGAAAATATCTGTTTGAGTGATAAATTAAAAAAACTTGAATTTAATCTCGAGTTTTATTTTTATTTTTCTCTCTGTCTGTCTCTCTCTCTCTCTCTCACTCTCTATGATAAGCAATTATTTTATCTTTTCATTTTTTTCACACATGACTGACCAATATCTTAAAGTACTACTTACTTACTTACTTGTGTTACTAATTAACAAAACAAATTGTTTGTTTATTAAAAAACAATTATATAATAATAATAATAATGATAATTTATTAATAAGCGATGAGATATAAACGTGACGTGATGATGGATTTAAAAATGTAATATTGTTTTTTTTTTATAATCTTAATAACCTTGTGAATTTCCCGGATAAATGATAAATACTTGAATATTTTACTGGAATCTAAAATAAATATTTCCTTTTTTTATAAATAAAAGAAAAATTTGGATGATGATGAAAAATTAAAAAAAAAAAACGGTTTGATTATGAAGTAGGTTTTAAGATCATGTCTGAGAGAGAGAGAAAAAAACCGTTACACAAATATTATACTTAGCTTTTTTGACATTTTATCCGCGGTGTAGAATATAAATTTATATATAAATTTATTTTAAAAGTTATTTTCGGTTTGTTTTTAAAAAAAGATTTTTGTCAAAAATGAACTACGGTCAGCACTGTAATAAATTATTCACTGTTGTTTACTTACGCAGTGGTTGCCGCCAAACTGAATGGATGGATTTGAAATGAAATGAAATTTTTTCCATTAACAAAAAAAGGAAGAAAATCTTTAATGTCTTCCAAGTTTTTCAAATTTTCGCAACCTTTTAAAAAAAATTTTTTTATTTAAGCAAACCTGTTAATTATGTAATAAAACTCGCGTGAATAATGAATATAACCGCACAAAATCTAACCGACTGCGAAAGATCTCGCGTGAAAAAAAAAAAAATCAATTTTTCTTCTGCTCAAATCACGTGACAGCGAAACTAGCGCTGTCAACAACTTTTGGCGGTTGAGTGACTAATCGATATTCATCTATACAATGTGAGTTTTTTTTTTTTGAAAATTTTGTTTTTCATTTCAGGTTTGGAAAATGCCGTTGTACGATTTAATAGTTTTCGTTAAACATTTAAACAGAGATTTTTTAAAAACGGTGCTGACTCGTAATGCCAAATACGTAATAGAATCAGGCGGACTATTGAGATCCATCGAAAATTTAGGTTTGAACGAACTTCACAGAGGAATAAAACCGAAAAATTCAAGAAAGATAGAATACGAAGCACATTTTTTCAATTTGAATTATTATGCCGGAGAAAAAGAAAATCGCGACATTGTCGACAAATTCCGTAGAGACGTGGACGTGATGAGATCGATATCGTTCGCGTCGAAATCCGTGCCTGGTGGTAGCATTTTTCCTAAAAAAGAACCCGAATGCACTTTGCACGAAGATTTAAAACCTGCACCCTACAGGCCGGCAGTCATTAAAATATTGAAAAAGGGAAAACAATTAGCGGATAAGGAAAAATCTAAAAAACCATCATCATTTTTTCAAAATAATCTTTTGTAAAATAATAATAATAATAAAGTATTACTTATGAAATTTAAATGGCGTCACAATTTTTTTCCATAGAATTCAAACAAACTTTTTCCTTTTCCTTTTATCCCTCCCCCCGTTTATTTTCTCTATGACGTTAATGCGTTTGATTATTAT